>NW_006159584.1:2107335-2115800 GCF_000334495.1 Tupaia belangeri chinensis | reverse complement strand
AAGGGAGAGAGACAGGAGCAGTGACACATTGATATAGACAGGTGTGCTCTTGCTCTGCTCTGTCTTGCCATTTTATCCATCAGCAAGAAGTCCCTGGATCTTAGACTTCCATGTTGTGAGTTGAACAAACCTCTTATTTTGTAATACTCTTTTTATATTATGATTTCTGGTTTACAAATAATCATTGTACAACATTATGAATTACAGTATGGTTTTTCAATACATGCATACAGTGTATAATAATTAAATTAAAGGTATAGACATGTTCATGTTCTTCAACACTGAACATTACATAATGCTGTACATATTTGATAGTAGTTCAACTGATGTTTATGTTTATTTTTAAGTATATATTAAATTGTCAGCAATGTGTTTACTTGGCTGTGGTACATAGTTTCTGTAAGCTATTCCACCTGTTTTGTTTATTTATTTTTTAATGCATTCTTGTGTTTGTTGACCATTTTTCTATTGAACTCGCTGTTGAGGGTACCTATTACTCTACCCTTTCTCACAAAAAAAAACTGCCTTGAAATGTCAGTATCTACCATTACTCTCTCTATGCTTTCATGCCATTGATTACTTCAATGTCCACATAGAGCATGGATATTTGATATGAATTAAGTGGGGACATACAGTATTTGTCTTTGATAGCCTGGCTTATTTCACTTTGTATTATATCATCATTTGTCCTCTTTGTGTCAAATGACAGAATTTTATTATTCTCTATGATTGAGTAGTATTCATTGCATATAAGTGCCACACTTTTTTAGTCTATTCATTCATCGATAAGTGACACAATCACTTTCTTACTTATTGTAAATATGCTACAATAAATATGGAGTTGCAAATGTCTCTCCAGCAGAGTACATTACTGGATAAATACCCAAGAGAGGGACACTTGGTCATACCATTTTTCTATTTTTAAATTTTGAGGAACTTCCATGCTAATTTTCATATGTTCCCATCAGTAGTTCACGAAGATTTTCTTTTCTGTATTTCCTTTTCTTGCCAGGCCTTGTTATACTCTCTCTCTCTCTGTCTTTTTTTTTTTCCAAGATTATAGCTTTTCTGTTTTTTTTTTTTTTCCAAGATCATAGCTGTTCTGACTGGAGTTAGGTGATACTTGTAACACTCTGTTTTTATAAATTATCCATACTCTAGATAATTATGTAATTAGCAACAGAGCAGACTAGAGCATACACCAATCAATCGGTGTTGGAAAATACATTGTTTACTTGGCTCTAAGTATTTTTGGATAATATATTTTCTCTCTCTCTCTTTTTTTTTTTTTTTTTTTTTGCCAAAGGGCATAGGCACTCACTACAGAGAGACAGACAGAGAAAGGGAGAGTGAGAAAGCATCCGCCAAAGTATCCCCCAATGGGACATGGTCACAATGCAATCCCTTCTTTTCCACTTCTACATCTTGTTGGGATTTTGGGCACAAGGGCATATGTGCCCTCCATATTTTTCAAGCCAAGGCCAGGATTCAACCCTTAACCACTATGTCACAGGACTGACCTATGGATGTTTTCTAAGACTCTACCCTTAAGAATTTGTATTCTTTATTTTCGTGTTTCAGGTCGTGCTTTCCGTCCTGTACATGAGGAATGATGGCATATACTCCCTGACCATTACAGTGGTTCACATGAGTCCTATTTCCCTATAGTATATAATAAATTCTTGAGAGAGTTAAATTAAAGAAAAAAAAAAAAGAACTTGCCAATGACTTTAATCATCCACAGTCCCACCACTCCTCCTGCTACTTACTGTGTTCTTGTATTTCACATTAGCAAATCAAAATCTCTATCTGGTATGACAAGTTTGTTAAGTGAACCATATTTTAATCAGTTTGTGTCCGGAACAAAGCTAGATATGACAAGATAAAGTTCCTGAGATGCTTAATGTCCATTGGAAGGACATGCATTTATTTTTATTTTTTTGCTTTATTTGTTTACTTTAATCATATGTATTGAGCCCCAAACAGGTAAACCTTCGTGAGAGTTCTTTCTCTTCATTGTTGAAAAACCCCTCTTTTTCAAATTGGACCTAATAGATTATGTTTACATGTTAACAGGCCACTATCTGTTTTCCCTTGGAAACTGGTAGGTTTCTCTTAAAATATAGAAAAATGCTAAATCTTCTGTATTAATATTTTAGTTTAAATGCTATGCAGTCCCGTGGTTACTTCACAGAACTCTTTTCTGCAGTTAGCTATTCAAGTACAGGCACTTTGAGAAATGGGAGATGCCATGTAGTATTAAATTCTACCCTCCATAAAGGTTGAAGCTTTCTAACATCTGTGTTCTGGGTGTCCCCTGGAATCTGAGCTCAAAATGCGCATCGTATTCTGGCTCTGTACATATACATGAATTAGGGATCTCAGCGTTTGCCACCTGTTGTCATACACCAATATGGCAAAGGCTTCCTGGCCAAGTCCTATTTTATTTTATTTTTTCCTTAGTATTATTCTTTGTGTTTATCTGTAACAACCACCTGGTACTCTCCTGCTTTCACAAAAAGCCAAGGTAGTCCCATCCTCAAGATAAGTGTCTCTAGTCCCCCAAGAGACAAGTGAATGAATGTCCTCTCACAGATGGTCTGCGGTGTATGCCTTAGTTGAATATCTAATCATGACAAGTAGTCAGGATTAGCTCAAGGTGCTAGAATTAGCTTAAATTGTGACACAAACTTATGCTTCAAAAGCATAGAGCTAAAAGATTACTTCAAGATGACAATAACTTTGTCAGGACCAGCAGTTACTGTAATGACTAATCGCTGGACTCCCACGTAGTCGACCGCGGTTCAAGATCTGGACCCGGTGGCTTAAACTCACGCCGGGTGCGTGTGCGTGTGTGCCCAAGATCCCGAGAGGAGAATGGAGGAAAAGGGATTGCGGCGTGGTCATCCCCCCTAGGGGCTGATGGGGGGATTTATCGCTTTCTGTCTCTCTGTCTCTCTCTGTCTTTTTGGCGAGCACACATGCCCTATAGCAAAAACCTCTCAAAAAAAAAAAAAAAAAAAGATGACAATAACTTTTATGAACTGCCCTCTATCTAAAATGTGTGTTTGGAAATTTTATTTCATTTCATTGCAATGTGGCTAAACAAATCAAATGTGTGAATACAATTGAGAAATATACCTGTTCCATTATAAAACAATAATGATTTTCATAACTGTACTTTTTAAAATGCTACTTATAGGACGAGCAGATGGCATAATTGTTACATTGCTGGACTCCCATGTAATTGACTATGGTTTGAGTCCTGGACCTAGTGGCTTAAAACTTATGCTGAGTGTGTGTGCATGTTTGTGCATGCCCAGGATCTTGAGAGGAGACTGGAGGAGAGGGGACTGCAGCATAGTTGTTCCCCCAGAGGGTGATTTCCAGCTTTCTGTCTTTGATGAGCATATGCGCCCTATAGCAAAAAACTCTCTTAAAAAATGCTTGTTACAATACTTATGCCTTTCATAAATGTTTACTTTAAGAGAATTGTCTTAAGTATTTAAAATGGCTTAATGAAAATATGTATTGTATTTTCAGATGATTTTTAAAGATAAACTTATAGCTAATATTTTAACAGTATGGTTATTGATTTGACAGGTTAAAGGTTTCCATTTCTTTGGTTTTGTTTCACTGAATCAGCTATGCCATATAAATATGCACTTTTTGTTTTGTGAGAACATTTTACTGTCTTCATCATTACTAGATATTGCTGATAATCTATTAGTAAATCACTGTTGTCTGTTAACATTAGAATAATATCACTGTCATTTGATACTACTCATTTTCCCCCCATAGGGTGTGTGCTCTTGCTGGAGAGAGACAGAGATACAATGAGAGAGAAAGTAAGAAATAACCTCCCAGCCCCCAGGGGAATGACCATGCCCATAGCAATCCTTTCTCGAAACTTCATATTCCTCTTGGGATTTGGGGAATGCATACACACATGCATGATGTGATTTTTAACCCACCAGGACCGGGACACAAACCATGGCCAGCCATGTGGGAGTCCATTTAAGTATTTAAAATGGCTTAATGAAAATATGTATTGTATTTTCAGATGATTTTTAAAGATAAACTTATAGCTAATATTTTAACAGTATGGTTATTGATTTGACAGGTTAAAGGTTTCCATTTCTTTGGTTTTGTTTCACTGAATCAGCTATGCCATATAAATATGCACTTTTTGTTTTGTGAGAACATTTTACTGTCTTCATCATTACTAGATATTGCTGATAATCTATTAGTAAATCACTGTTGTCTGTTAACATTAGAATAATATCACTGTCATTTGATACTACTCATTTTCCCCCCATAGGGTGTGTGCTCTTGCTGGAGAGAGACAGAGATACAATGAGAGAGAAAGTAAGAAATAACCTCCCAGCCCCCAGGGGAATGACCATGCCCATAGCAATCCTTTCTCGAAACTTCATATTCCTCTTGGGATTTGGGGAATGCATACACACATGCATGATGTGATTTTTAACCCACCAGGACCGGGACACAAACCATGGCCAGCCATGTGGGAGTCCATCACCTTAACTACCATGCCACCTGCTGTCCCTGTTTACTCAGTATTTTAGCATAACTTTTTCTTCAAAGGACTTTCTTACTCATAGCTGTATTCAACCCAGGCTGAACCAAATGCATTTTCATTGAAATCTGTAACATTTTTGCTTATATCTCCAGCAATTATTCTTGTTGAAGTTAATTTATATCTAAATATTTTTACAACAAGAAGTTTTACTCTAATTAGCATTTCTGCAAGTCAAGAAATATAAGCTATAACACTTTTACTATAAAATATATGATTATAATGTACACATCTGACATTATACTGTAATTCAGAAATAAATAAAATGTGATTCAAGGTTAAATTGGTAAAATAATTTAATCTGAGTCCTCATTTTTTGGTAAGGAGATATTTGCTGTCAGTGTTCTGGACTTTGGTCTACTGTTTGAATATACATATACTTTATAACTGCCTTGCCTTTTGTTTTCTTAACGTGCCAGAATGTTCCAATCACTTATGTAGAATGTCTCAGTTCTGTTTTAAAGAATTCTCTGTAAAACTTGCAATTTGATTGTAGACACCAGTTGGTTTGACTTAGCAGAATTCTTTTTCATTAGTTTGGTTAGAAAAGGATAATGTTCCTTTGGAGGATTACCTCTTGCCTATTTTCAGTTTATTTGTTTCAAAACCAAATTCTTTCACTTCAGAGTTGAGAGAATTGAGCTAATGTATTCCCTAGGTCATTCTGTTTCCTGAGAACTGTCACTCCTTAATATGCCATGAACATCACTCAAGCTAGATAAAATTAGAATCAATCCTAAAATTTTCGTGGACATGCCTGAAAGAAATTCTTTTGGAGGTAGGTGAGGGAGGAGGGTAGGGAATATCAGATGTAAGACCTTGTAGTAATCATATTTGCCAGTATTACTGGGATTGCCTACTTGGAAAATAAGCCATCATGGCAGAAGTGAGAGAAATAGGGAGACAGGGAAGTCTGTAATGTCATTATTTGAGGCTTTGAATCTAGCTACTTTTTCTCTTAACTATGGGTTACTTGAACTACCAGTTATTTGAGTCAATAGCTTCTACTGCATTCTACGAACTAGTTTGGCATTGAATTTATGCACAAAGAAAAGCATGCTATTATTCTATCTTAGCATTCATAAATGTGAACTCAGATGGTTTCTCACCCTCCTCCCCACACTACCATTTATCTCGGAGAGAGCTATTGACAAAGAGATAACAGATACATGAGAATTATGCTTATCAGTTTTACCTAACTTTGCATTTTTCCGCCATCTGAAATCAACATTTAACTGCAAACATCTTAAATTGTTTATGATGTTCACATTCCTGATAAATAAACACAAAGGATGGATCATTGCACTCAGTAACTTCAAAGACAGAAAATGATCAAGAATACCGACATCATCAAACACTGCTATTAAAAACACGAGCTCAGGCGGCAGTTCGTGAATTGCATGGATACTTCCTCATTTACACTCGGATCTGAGTTAATTTGAATAAGATATTTAGTAGCCACTTCTGCTGTTCTCATTATCCAAAGTGTTAACACATTAGATGAGGCACCCGGTGGTGTGTGTGGGAGGAGATGTTCCTCACATCAGTGAGGTTATTGATAGAAAAAATATATATGTTGTGTTTTCCAGATGTTTTCCCATCTGGTTGAGAGCAGTTTTTCAAAGCAGCAGTGGTGAATAGAACTTCAAAGAACTAGCAAGGTAAACTAACAGGGAAATGTGGTCAGTTACCTACTTCAGTAGTTTGTAAAGGATATTGTGGGAAAATAGATCAAGGTATTTTTCCCTTGATAAATTGTACATTAGTGCCTACCACTTCACAAATTATAATCAAGATTTTCAAAATCTTACAAACAGGTACTCATTAAAACTCCTGAAACTATATATATGAAAACTTTCCTAAAGTTTTTTTGAGTATTTTTAGTGAATTTACATCATCCCCTGAGAGCCAGCTATCTTTGTGTCTTGCTTACCTCTGAGCTCATAGTGAATCAACTTCTTCCTTCCTTACACAAGCACTTAGGTCATGAAATGAAGAGTATTTTCTTTTGAAGGATGAGCAGAAGAGAGATGTTTATTCATTCCTGTAACTCAAGACCGTTTTTTGCTTGGGGCATAGTAGTGAATAGATCATTCTGATGCAAGTGTACAAAAACACCCTTAACCTCAATGCATTCAACCTCAAAATGAGAAAAGTGTTGGGCAGACGAGAGAACCTAAGTATAAAACTTCTCCTTGAAGAAAACTTTAGGGTTTCTTAAGCAGCTGGAGAAAGGTTTATTTCTTCTTATTTTTCATTATTGCTTAAAGATGAATGGATATCTTAAAATGTTTTAATTTCTTCATTTAGGGGATTACAAATACCCACTGCCAAGAGACAAATAATATTCTCATTCTGCTCACAGGCATGACCTTAATACTTTCTAAATTAACACAAGAAGTAATACATGGCTAAGAAGCATAACTACACACATAAAAAGTTCTTTCAATACCAAGGGAGAAACTAGAACTACCAAAATGAAGTATTGAAATGGCAATTCCCTTAGGATTTATAAATTTTATGAAGGACTTGGAGTTTTATTCTTTAATATATCATTTTCATGAAACTAATTGATATTCATTCCTATTAAATTACTTGCTTATATTTTGAGAATTGCATTCTGCTTTGCTGCTTAGGTCACAGTAAATTTAGAAAATGAACATTTTGCAGTCCGAACAAAGGAAAATTCAAGTTTTTGCTTGATAATGTTCAAGTGGAATTGAATACTTCTGAAAATGATTTGCTTTGAATGTTATTTGCCACATTCTTCATAGTAAAGAAAATGATGGTCTATCTCCAATTGTCTACTTGAATTTTAATTTATTATACCAAGTGATCTGTTTTCTGTTTGTATAGAAGGATGCTGATATGCAGTAAGAGAGAAGAAAGGGAAAGAATAGAAGAAAAAGGGAAATGATAGACACAGAAGGAGGGGCCTGAGAGCATATGCCATGGAGATGAGAGTAGAGGGAAGCAATGGGAGCCCAGACAATGAGAAGGCAGAAGAAACTAGCCTTAGAGGAGGCAAGGATAAAAGAAAATGCAGGCACCCGTCTGGAACCGTGGAAGGATAAAGTCAAAGAAATGATATAACCAGCAAAATCTTTGCAGAAGAGAAGATTTAAAGAATATGGTCAAATATTTATCAGATTCAAAAATAGTAAAATGTATTGCCTTATTGAAGAGGGACAGTTCAAAACACAGGCCATAAGTTCAATTTGTTAGGTTTTCCTTTGGATATCCTTTGGAATGATACCATCCGAGCTTTTCTATAGTCAGAATTGTGTATTTTTATTGACCTGTTTCTGCTTCCTTTATATATAAAGAAGAAACACACTCACAAATGAAAAATTAAAAACAGTTTGTATTACTAAGGAGATACTCAAAATCAAGTGATTTACGCACTTAGTTTTAATTTGAGGAATGATTTATTAAATTTAATGGGCAACATAGTATATAATTTAGCATTGAAAGTTCAGATAACTTCATTTATACCCAAAGCATGTTCATGTTTTTGTTTGTTTGTTTGTTTTTGTTTTCATGTATATCCTTATTAATACTCTACTTAACCAGTATTTGTCAGGCTACCTTTGGTTGTAAGAAAAAGAAAACCAGGTCAAAGAAGCTAAAGTAAGAAAGAATGTTATAGTAAATTCTGTAGGCATGTCTTCATCCAGGGATTAAAATAGTCTTCTAAAGAGTCTGATTCTTTCGATGTCTTTTGCTTGTGTCCCATGATATTGGGCCTTTATGCTCATACGGGATTGTAGATATATCTATCTATATCATATATATATTTATCTTGAGGCCACTGAAACCCAGTATCTAAATATTTTTTAAAAATTTTTATTACATACCTTTTTTCCCT
>NW_006159584.1:2094419-2107304 GCF_000334495.1 Tupaia belangeri chinensis | reverse complement strand
TACAGACAAATTGACATTCCTTTGTTTGTTAAATGTTTCTTCCCTTTCCCCCTCCCACCGGTTGTCTGCCATTCACTCCCCTTTTCCAATCTACACTTATCCTCTCTGTTACTGTATTTTTGGTTCTTTCAATTTCTGTCATGGAGTGCAGACATTCCATATGACCCAGTAATCCCACTCCTTAGTATTTACCTGAAGTATAGGAAAACACTCAGCTGGAAAGATACTTGCACATTTGTGTTTATAGCAGCATTATTCACAATTACTTAAACACAGAACCAACCTAAACGACCAAAAAATGATGATTGATTTGGAAAACTGTGGCACATATACACTATAGAATATTACTCAGTCACAAGAAATAATGAGATCCTATCATTTCACTCAAAGTAGATGAATATAGAGGACTTAAAGTTAAGGGAAGCAAGCCATACTTTGAAAGATGCGTATTGTATTGTCCCTACTTGGTATGTAATGAATACCTCAACTCTTACAACTACAATTACTGAGGAAAGGAGCCCTTTTTCTTCTCAGAATCTATTCTATAAATACAACTCTGGGAAATAGCACTCTTGATTCTATTTAGATCTCTTAGTTGTTATTGGTGGGGGCATGGCACTGTGACTACCACAAAGAAAGCAAATGAAGTAGTTCTCCAGAAAAAAAAAAAAAATCAGTGAAAACACTGCAGGTCCTAGGCAAACAAGAAACAACAGGTGATATTCTATAGGCAATATCTCAACTCCTGGTAGACTAGCATACACATAGATGTTTCTAATAGAGACAGTTTAAAACATTCTCTACTGGGACCAGCAGTTGGCATAATGGCTATGTCGCTGGACTCCCATGTAGTCTACCGCGATTCCATGCAGAGTGCGTGTGCATGTGTGCCCAAGATCCCGAGAGGAGCATGGAGGAGAAGGAATTGCAGTACGGCCACCCCTCTGGGGGGGGTGGGGTGGGGTGGGTGATTTCTCACTTTCTGTCTCTCTGTCTCTCTCTGACAAGCACACGTGCCCTATAGCAAAAAACAAACAACAACAACAACAAAAAACCTCTCCCCCAAAAATAAATAAATAAAATAAAGCTACCTAATGAATTCGAATACCCTAATTAAAACTGAAACTACCCCATATCCTGGAAAAAGAACATTCAAAGCTGTGTTTTATACTTCTCCTTTCTCTCTCATGTTATCTGAAAGACATTTGCCATCATGTTAATGAGAATCAGGTTAATTCTGCTGAATGAGAGCTTGCTTAATAAAGCCAGTGCTCATCAAAGCATTCTGTCTTCAGGATAAAAAGAAGTCCAAACACTAAACACATTAAAGCAAACTCCTTCCTCCTATTTATGAATTTTATTTTTTTATTGACATAAATTTAACAATGAGTTATCAAAGAATAACTCAGAGACAATTAAAGTGCTGAATAATTACTTACATCTACATAGAAAATTGCTGTTGAGTCTGATGCCCTGATCTAAGGCAAATCCAGGACTTGTAAAATAAACACCCATAAAGTTTTTTTTTGGAGGGTGATATAGAAAAGAAAGTCTGGTTTTGCTAACAAATCACCTTTCTCAGGTAGATTGCGATGGGACTCAGTTCAAATTCATGACTGAACCACCTTGTCCATTGAATTGTTTTTGTTGTGGTTTTTGTCTGCCCAATATCTGTAATCTTATTTGCATCAGGGTGCAGATGTTGTTTGTTAGAAAACATGTGTAACCTCTTCTCAACTGACAAGTGTAAAGTCAAAGTAAAGCAGAGAGTCAAACAAACATGGAGGCCACGGCTGCACTCAGAGCATGTCTTTGTTCTTACATATTGAAGAAAATGATTGCCAATCTCCTGTTACAGAGTCCGCGTTTTGTAAGGAATGTGGGAAATAGATAATAAAATAGATTTTTGTCCTACTGCTCCTAGAATTTACATAGAAAAGTAACATTTAGTTAGCATTCACTGTGCTCAAGGCACTGTACTAAATAAGCACTTTGTATGCATTTATTATTATAAATATTATCCACAATAGCCCTAAGAGAAAGTGCTTCATCACCCTGAAGAGTGAACAGATATTTTTAGTTCATTTTTATTAATCTTATGCAATAGGTTATATAACAAATTTACCTAGTTTAAAATCGAAAGAAAATACACTTCTCGATCTTTATGCATAGGTGTATTTAATTGATTTATAATTCATATAAAATGTTTTATTGTTGTTTTCTTTGTTTGTTTGTTTGTTTATTTATTTATTTATTTATTTATTTTTGCTAGAGGATATTTGCCAGAGAGAAACAGAAAAAGGGGGAGAGGAAAAAGCACTGCCCCATCCCCATGGGGAATGGTCACACTGCATCCCCTTCTCCTCCATCTCTTCCTACTGTTGGGATTTTGGGTACTGTTCAGCAAATACTTTGGGTGCAGTCATAGACCTTGTGGCCAGTCACATGAGATCTGGTGGTCTTAACCACGGGGCCTCAGAGCCAACTCATACAAATGTTTAATATGATAGCCTTAAGATTTGTAGTATCTTAGCTTATTCTTTCATAACACTATGTATCTTCCATTTCTGATTTTTCTAATTAAATAGCATTTTTCTAAAATGTGTTTAGGATCTTAAATAATTTTATTCTACAATTAATATACTGTGCAGGGGTCAGTAGGTCGCATGGAGGTTAAAGTGCCAGATCCCACAGAGCCAACTCAACAGTTTGAATGCTGGACCTAGCAGCTTGAAAATCATGCCAGGCATGTGTTCTTACATGCCCAAAATTCTGAGAGGAGATTAGAAGACAAGGGATTGTGATGTAGCCTTCCCCCTGAAGGATGATTTCGCACTTTCTAATCTCTTTTCTCTCTGGTGACCACATACTCTCTGTAGCAAATATATACAAATATATAGCAAGCAATATATATCTGCTGTGTATATATATATAGATACACACACACACACACACACACACTTTGCAGTAAAGTATGAATAACTAATAGTTATTTTAAGAATGGAATATCTAGGCCCAGTCATGGCAGTGTGCATTGTTGAAATGCTGCTGCTCCTGGCTGAAATTGCAGGGAGAGGAGCCTAGTTTATTTTCTGGTCCAGCATAAAGCCAGTGCGGTGGCATGTGCCTGTAGTCCCAGCAACTCAGGAAGCTGAGCAAGAGGATAGTTACCTAGAAGCTGGCTTGGACAACATGGGGAGCCCCTGTCTAACCACTATCTGAAAAATCGTTGGGCATGGTGGCCTGCACCTGTCCCAACTGAGAAACTGAGGCAAGAGGATTGTGACATGAGACCCTGCCTTAAAAAAGAAAAAGAAAAAAGGATGAAACATTTTAACTCCAGCATATTTTTGCAGTATTTTAGTTTGACTAACCTTCATTTATCTCACTCTTTAGAAAATATGTATAATAATAAGCTAATTTTTTTTTTAGAAAAAATTACATTAATCACATCCCATACTATACTTAGGCCCTCATAAGAAAATGAAATCAACTTTGGCATTGCATTCAAGTTGCATTCTACATAAAAAGAAACTATAAATATGAATAAACATGACAAATAACTTTTACCTTCATCTACTTAAATATTTATGATATTGTAGTTTGAATCCAGAAAGAAAATATGTATATAAATTGGTTGTATAATTCTTTTTCTGGCATATTTATAATAATCCAATTACTTTGTGAATAACAACACACTACAATTGGCTACGTCTATCAGTGTTTTAGTTTCTTCATTCCAAGTAACGCATTTTGAAAGAAATGAAATACTAATGTGGCAGTGTCTTTGGATTGCAATCTAAGTTAGTCTAATCTGCTAAATACAGGCTATTAAAATTGAATTTAAGAAGGGCATGCCAGTTGGTGTGGTGGTTAAGGTGACTGAGTCTCACATGGTTGACTGCACTCTTCAGATTCCAGACACAGAGGCTTGAGAAACGTGTTGGTGCGTGTGCATGCATGCCCAGAATCCAAAAAGAGACTAGAGAAGGGATTTCAGTGTGCCTGTGCCCCCTGGCAGGTGCTTTCTCACTTTCTCTCTCTCCCTCTCTCACTCTCTCATCTCTATCGCACTCCTTGTCTCCAGCTAGTGCAAGTGCCCGGTAGCAAATTTTAAAAAACTAAATAATTAAAATAACATTTAGACATTGGATAAAATGATAATAGTTCAATGACATACTCTTTATCCATTTCAGGACATTATTCAGAATGTATCTCCACTAAAATGTTTTCGTACCAAGTAAAAATTAATATGAAATTTTCCCTAATTGAAATCATTCGATGTGTTGGCATACAAATGGTGTTTATTACTTTTAATCTACAATGACTTAATAAGGACTTAATTTCAATTTTATGTTTCATTTGAAATAATACATATTTTTAAGAGAGATTTTTGCTATAGGGCATGTGTGTTCCCCAGAAAGACAGAGACAGAAAGCTAGAAATCACCTCCCATGGGGAATGGCCACGCTACAGTCCCTTCTCCTCTTGGGATTTTGGCCATGCATGTACACCTGCCCAGCATAAGTTTTAAGCTGTTGGATCTGGGACTTGAACCACAGTTAACTACGTGAGAGTCCACCAATGTAACCACTACTCCTTCTGCTGGTCCCAATATCATGTATTTTTAATATAATTCCAAGCTACGGAAAGAGTACATTTTTTTGTCAAATAGAATCTACCAGGAATAGCAACAATTCATTCTTGTCCCATGTTTGTTGATTGCACTATCTCAATTCACTAGAATTTTACTCAGTTTTACTAGGTTTCAGCAAATTCATGGTAATTTTTATCTACATAGAGATTCTAATCTGAAAGAAGTTTGATAATCAAATTGTCAAAGCCACTAGGAAATTACCCTATCTGCCTCTTCCTTGGCATAATACTCTGTCTGCCTCTTCCTTGGCATCAAGATCTGGATTGTAACCTTCAAGGACATTCTAGTTTAGGGACATGAGCCAGCACTCTGTAGTGCCACAATCACCTGTCCATACTCAGGGACATCTGCTAAGTGGAACCATTTAGTCTGAGGCATATCAGTAGAGAGCTTCCTGATTTTCAGAAAGTTTTTATGCATGTTAAAACATTTCATCCCTGCAACAGTATAGTGGAAGGAAAGACAAATGTTCTTATTACATCGTGGTTAATTTTTTTCTTTTAAGAGATTAAATCACTTGGTAAGACCAACTAAGAAAATAGTTGGGGTGAGAATGTAAGTCAAGTAAATTGTTGTTCTTCTTTAATCTATGCTTCCCTATTATTATTTCATACTGACCAATATCTTCAGTCGCTAAATGTGTCTATTTAATATATACTCCCTACATTCAACAATAGATTGATGGAAAATTTTTTGTGGATAACTCTATATTTGTTCCTCTACTATGTTAGAAATAATAGTTGTTATATGGTACTGAATTCAAAAGTCAGCTTTGACATAAAATTATATTGTCAATATATTAGATCATAGGTTCCCAAGGATTTTTCTTTTTCTCTATTCAAGTATCTCTGTTGCTAGTTTATGGTGACCCAAATGGTGAGTGTGTTTCTATACTCTTACCTTCTTTTAGGTATGCAGACTATTCAACTATGTCTGTCTGTCATAAGGAGAGTTGGGAAAGTGTAAATGAATGTCAGTCTTTCATGAGTGCTGAGGAATCAGTGGGACACCATGCTTCCCTGTCCATTGTCTACATAACATTTAATTGTTACAAATCCTAAAGATACACTTAGCACCATTTTGTTAGCAGCATAGAAGACATCAAACAATGGTATCAGCTAGTTCAACATATTCATGCAGTGGTTTCTATTTCTTTAGAGACTGTAAAGCAAAGAAAGATTTGTATGACACATAGGAAAGATTGCTTTATTTTTTAAGGTGTTTAAAATATTTTAGTATTAGCCTTAGATTAAATGTGGAACAATTTTTAGTTCTTATACATACTCCAAGTAATTCAGGTGTACTTGCAAAGCAAAGCAAAATTACTAGAATTTTTTTTGAGTATCCATTTCTGTGAATACAGTATTTTGAATAGTAGTTTCATAATAAATTAAGCCTCTTATGGACATTTTTTAAAAATTTTGCTATAGGGTACGTGTCTCACTAGAGAAAGAAAAGGGGAGAGGCATGAGAAAGTACCTCATGGAGGGGAAGGCCCCTCTCCTTCGTTTTCCTCTTGGGATTTGGGGCACACATGTATACATACCCAGTGTGTTTTCTGAGTGCCTCAGTCTGAGACCTAACTACGCAGTTGGCCATGTGAGATTCAGTCATCCCAACCATCATGCCACCAGCTAGCTAGACACTTTATTAATTATAATAGATTTTGAAACAAGACCATAAGACCTATTTGTAGTAGGTATATTTTTTTCTTAGTAGTTTTACTAGAAACAAAGCATGATATCCTTCTTATGATAAAGACTTTTAGGCAAAAGTTTTACATCTAAATATTATCACTTTGTAAAAGTTTCTGCTAATATCATGAGAGGTGATAATGATATTGCATAATTCTGATGCTTTTCTTATTGTTTATTACTAAAATTAACATCTTTCACCCCTTAGATTGGACAAAGAAATATTCTAAACATAATGACAAAATTTTTCTTAATATAATAGAGAAAGCTTTAGTAATGGATTCAAGAGAAGTGGTTTTGAGTCTGGATTATGAAATTTTCTGGATAATAAGTTGGGTAAATCATTTTGGATAAAATCTTTGTTTAAGTTTTCTCTCACATAGAGTGTTGGACTAGACTGTTTATTAATGTTCTTTCTAGGTGCAAATATATAATGTTGCAAATTTCCAAGCTCTTTGTTTGTGCTAGATACTCTTGAGTATTTGAAAATATCAGGATATTATTATCTGTTATATGTTTAGCTGGTGCCATCTGTTTGTGCATATTTTATAAGCAATTTTCAATGCACACCTGTTTGAGCAACAGCAAGATATTCTGGAACAATCATGGACTTAGAATTATGCAAACTAAATTATGAATCCTGGCCCACCTACCAAGTAGTTCAATATGTCAGGCAAATTTCAGACCATCTTGAGCCTCAGTTTTAATTCTTCACAATAGTAAGATAATCATTCTGATCTGGCAAAGTTGTGAACAGTAAATGAACTCCTGCGCTTAATGTTTATACACAGACTGCTTCTTACTGATTCTAAATGATACTTTTAAGACTCTCTACCCAATGAAACTATAAAATATTTTAATATTAGCATGAATAGACATAGTTTTAAAAAGTACTTATTGCATTATATAATAGAGACCATATGCACCATATGCTCATTAAATGTTATTAACTCCCTTGCTATTTCTTTTCAATGTGCTTGTAACTCATATATGTTTATTATGAAAACACAAATTGTTTATCACTATTACCAACGCAGATAGAGCTGATATTTCTAGGCAAATATAAACTAGATATAACCACTATCAATAAAATTACTAAATGGTTATTGCCGATAATTATGTTTGAATAGGAAGAACATTTTGAATTTTAGGCATCAGTAATTTTCTGCTAGCACTTCCTCAACAAGCTTTTGTTGTATAAACTGACAAAATGTATAGAAATTATTGACTGTAAAACAAATGTAAGCCTGTAATATTATTTTTACTAGACAATTTTCCTTATGTAGCTGGATTTAATCCTAAATACAATGGACTACAATTTGCATTAGTACATAAAAATAAGTTTATTATTGGTTTAAAATAACCTCAGAAGGATAGTAATTTCTAATGAAATGTTTGCATTGTTTTTCAAAAATTTTTGCTTTCAAACTAGATGAAGTTAAATTATATATATAAAAAAATAATAACATCAACCCCATTACCTAATTGGGAGTAGGATCCCACATGGTTAACTGTGGTTTGAATCCCAGCCCAGTGGAACCAATTGCTGACAGAATAGACAAATGGAGGAGAAGGGATTGCAGCATGACTGTACCCTGTAGGAAGGTGTTTTTTATTTTTTTCCGTTTTCTCTCTCTCTCTGTCTCTCTCTTTCTCTCTGGCAAGTGCATGAGCCCTCTGGCAATAAGAAATAAGATAAAAAAGCAGTTAATGAAAATAACAAAAGTTACCACTTTAAAGTGGATCATATAGTACAATGAAGTAAAGATTTTTTATCATTTTTTCTTTTAGTCGTTGCAGTAGAAATTGATCATTATACATTCACTACCAAATCTTCACCATTGTTGGCCTTTATTTATTAAAACTGGTTTTATTGTTGTTGATTGACAGATTTTTTTTTTTTGAGAGATTTTCGCTATACGGCGCGTGCGCTCGCCAGACAGAGAGAGACAGAGAGACAGAAAACGAGAAATCACCCCCCAGGGGGGATGGTCACACCGCAATCCCTTCTCCTCCATTCTCCTCTCGGGATCTTGGGCACACATGCACACGCGCTCAGCGTGAGTTTTAAGCCACCAGGTCAGGGATGCACACCGCGGTTGACTATGTGGAAGTCTAGCGACATAGCCTTTACGTTAACTGCTGGTTCCCTACAGGAGTTTTTTAAAAGAGGAAGAACTACATGGTAGCTAGTTATTTATCTTCAGCTTCTTTTTTTATACTGTGATATGCTAATAATTTTATTTTAATAATATGTCATCTTCCTCAAATTTACCAGGATAAAAACAGAGTTTTAGAAGTGTGAGAAGAAATTGTATGAGAAGAAAGCATCAATTTCTCTAATTATATTTTAAGTTACCCTTAAAAAAGAAAAACAAAACGGAGACAGTGAGGGAGTAAAGGGACAGAAAGAGAGAGAAATAGAGTACCCTGCATTGATCTGGGTAGTAAAAGCCTTGATAATGAGGGAATCATTTTTTTAAGGTTTTTGCCATAGGGTGCAAAGGCTCTCTGGAGCGAGACAGAGAGAGGCAATGATAGGGAAAGTGAGAAATCACTGTTGTGCCCTGGTTGAAAAGTTCCCAAAAGACCACCAGGGTGCCATTCCGATGTAAACTTATTCAGGCTCCAGCCAGGACTCCCAATCTTACCTGCACAGCAGGACAGAGTTGAGAGCCCCTGTGTTAGTTGGGCTATTTGGCTGTTAGGGTGGAGGTCAAAGGGTGCTGAGGAAGCACTCAGGCAACAATACATTGGTTGTAGATTGCAGGGAATGTAGATGTCTCTAGTTGATTGGTTATTAAGCCGTTGAGTTGAGTTGAGTTAGGTGAAAAGTTACTTTGGTTTCTGGTATCTCCTTTGTTTCTTTCATTGGTCAGTCCTGGTGCGGTGATGGTCTCATGACTTTTCTACATGTCCGGCTTGGCTGAGGAAGCACTCAGGCAACAATACATTGGTTGTAGATTGCAGGGAATGTAGATGTCTCTAGTTGATTGGTTATTAAGCCGTTGAGTTGAGTTGAGTTAGGTGAAAAGTTACTTTGGTTTCTGGTATCTCCTTTGTTTCTTTCATTGGTCAGTCCTGGTGCGGTGATGGTCTCATGACTTTTCTACATGTCTGGCTTGGCTTTTTTTGAAATGGTGACATCCCTCAGTAAGGTGGGACAAAATGGAGTCGTGGGACAAAATAGAGTCGCTCTGATTCTGCTCTGGTCCTTCATCACCCCCACCCGGGAGTTGCTCTGGTTCTGCTCTGGTCCTTCATCACCCCCTCCCGCCCCCCCTGAGGGGATGGCTATGCCATAATCCCCTCTCCTTCATTTTTTCCCTAAGATTTTGGACATACATACACACCAATCTGGTGTGGTTCTCTGTCTCCAGAGACACATACCACAGTAGACCACATGATAGTCCAGCACTTCAATCACTATGCCACCTGCTGGCCCTGGCAATAATATTTACTACTAATGAGAGCACTAACACCTCATGCCCTAACATATATACATGTAAGTGTCTTTAATGTATGAAAAGTCTGATATCAGAGAATTTAAAAGATGATGTTGAAATTCACAAATCTTGGTAGCAGCAGAAACAGAATTCAGATTTAGATCTAGTAGTCCGAAGCCCATGTTCACAACTGTACAGAGCAGGCTCAGTAATAATAAACAACTACTGAAGATGACAAAACCCAAAACCAACAAACAACAAAAGACAGATTTTTAAGCTTCAGACTCTGCTACCCCATACCTAATTTTGTCAGGTGCATTTGCCTTTGTTACACGATGACACAACAAAATCAAATAATATGGAAAAATATTTGGAAGAAAGCAACTGGACTGTTTTTTAATACCATATTGATCATAAAATTGTACAATTCTGGCCAATGTCAGTTTATGTGTAAGAAGGATGTAGGGAACCAATTTGAAGATATGCCAAAGAAGTATAGCCATTAAAATGAATAAGTGGAACTCTGGATTTTACAATAGGGACTGGGGGAACTATAGTATTACAATATTTCAAATATCAATTATCTTCTTATAGCTTCCAGCAAGCCAAACACTAGCTAGAGTTTTGAATTCTCCTAACATGTTCTTTAGTTGTAATGGGATAAACTTGAACTTTTATCATTCTCCAGGATCCAGGAAACAGGTTTTGTTTTGTTTCTGTTTTACTATAAATTACTTGATATTTCTTCTTAGTTCTAAAAATATTTTCTGCCAGTTATCATCATTTTTAACTATACATTTATACTGCAGTGAAAATGTTGCATTTCATTTGATAGACCTTAAATAAGGTTATCTGAGTAGACACCAACACAGCTTTGAACGTGGTGCCAACACTTTGGACTGGGAATTATAAGACTGAGTTTTATTAGCCCATCTAACTAGACTTCACTTTTGAGAACACTATAAGGTTTATTATGTTAACTTTGTGGTCTCGGTCAAAGTACACTTTGAGAGACATCAGCATTTGCTGAGCCCTTTCACCTTTTGGAAAATAATGCATACAGAATAGTTCCCTTAAGGTACAATTGTTCGCAAAGAAACAAAAATAGCCAACTCAACAGAAGAAGAGAGTTAGAAGGAGTAATATACAAGGAAACTCACTGCCAGCGGCTGGGCCAACACATTTTATCTGTCTAACCGGAAACAATGGTACGTTCAAAGGAATAAGGACAGCATTGAAAAGTGAAATGCTTCATCTAATGAATACTTTTTAACCCTGTTCTCAAAAGTTCTTTCAAAAATTGCAAGCACAGAAGATGATAATATTTGTAAAGCTCACTGTGTACGCTTTTGAGCCTGTTTACATCAGAGTTGTCAAGTACAATGTTTTGACCACCTAAGGCCAAACCAAGCCCTATTTAGGAACTGCTGAATAGAGCCAAGGTGTACCTGAAACTCATTCTTAGCCAGCAGAACAAATCTTATAAGGCATGCTCTTTTATTTGTCTTACATCTTGTTTTTATAAATATTGTATTTACATTAAACTAGAACCTAATATACCATGAGAACACATGGACTATGGACTGTTATTCCTATTAGTGTTTTTTTCCCTTTGTTTTCTTTTAACTAATTTTTGTTAAATACTCTGTCACATACTTTTCAAGATGGTGGCAAGACCAAGGTAAATAAGAACAAAGTAGCACGACTCTAGCTGTCATTAAATATTATATTTAGAATGGGGGAGATGATGATGACCTGTTAATAGTCCAGCAATACAATCTAAACTAATAATTATGACAAGCATTTTAAAGGAGGGTCATGAGGTGGTGGGATATGTTTTACCATTAATTATCATGAAAAAAATGGCATGTTGTATTTCCTAGAAACTCAAACCATCCTATTATTCCATAGCAGGTTGACTAAAGGATAGTAAAAAGCTTCATATCTCAAACAAGATTGTAACCAATGAATAATTATTTTCTTTATGATATCACATAGAGTCCTTGGCAGAAAATGGATGTTCATGGAATTCTACATTTAAGAAATATGAATTCCTCTTAGTGGTTGCAATTGAAATTTACATGGACTAGAATATTACCATATGCTGTTACAAATGTGGGCATCGCCAATAGATATTGAGTTGTTGGAAAATTTTCTGAAAATTCAGGACAAGGCTGGTACAACTAAATGAACTGAAATCTTCCTGTATTTAATGGTGAAACTTATTCTACTTCATTGTCTGGATCATTCTCCTCTATCTAGAGATTAGGAATCTCCATGAATTAAAGTGTAAATAGAGAAGTATAACAAATGTTTACAGAAAACATAATGAACTGGTTGATTAATTTTATCACTCACTCATTCTATAAATTTTTGGGTGTCTAAAGTGAGGCTGACACATCAAAACGATGCAGAAAGAGTTAACATGAGGATCAGCTTGTTAGCCTAGAGGTTAAGGGAGCTGGATCCCACATGTATCACACCAGTTGAAGTCCCAGCCCCACCAGCTTGAAAACCCCTTGGCATGTGCATGTATGTGTGTCAACCCAAAATCCTAACAGGATGTATAAATAGAGGAGAAGGAATTGCAGTGACCATGCCTACTTGGGAGTGCTTTCTTCCTCTCCCTTTCTAATTATCTGTCTGTTTGCAACACAACCCTCTGGCAATAAAAGAAAAAAGAAAAGAAAAGAAAGGGTTAACATTGCTGATCTGAGACTGCTTTTCTTAGAAAGTTGCTGATGAGAATGGTTTATGATACCTAAATGGTTTGCATGAATAATGTGCTTTTCTTGGCTAAATACCTGCTTTCCTTCTGGGAGTCTGAGAATTTGTTACTTGCTAGGCAGTGAACATTAAGTCCCTCAAGAGCTTCTCTTGTACAACTGTTAATAGACCTCACTGCTGGAAAAATTCTCTGCATAGATGTCACTTAGATATGAGAGAACTCTTGGAAGCTTACACCTAGTTTCCTTTGGCCTCTCCCCTGTGGACCTTTCTCCTTTACTAATTTTTTTTAACGGTTTTGTTTTGTTTTTGCCACAGGGCATGTATACTCGCTGGAAAGAGACAGAGAGAGAGACAGGGA
>NW_006159584.1:2072876-2094388 GCF_000334495.1 Tupaia belangeri chinensis | reverse complement strand
GAAAGAGAAATCATCACCCAGGGAGGGATGGTCATGCTGCTATCCCTTCTCCCAGTATTCTAAAGGATATACACATGAACCCAGAGTGATTCTAAGGCCATCGCATCCAGGACTCGAACCATGGTCGCCATGTGGGAATCTAGGACCTTGATCTCTATGACACCTGTTGGCTCCTCCTTTGTTGATTTTACTTTGTAGCCATTCACTGTAATAAACCACAGTTATTGATATGCGTATATACTGAGTTTTGTGAGTCCTTCTAGTGAATCATTAAAACTGATAGCAGTCTTGGGGATTCCCGACACAGGAAAAATTTAAAAAATGTGTATGTATGTTGGTTATAACCTCTAACATTGTAATAGTATCTGCACATGAGTCATAGAAACAGACATTTAAGGCCATTGCTTCTTGAGCCAAAGAAGTGGTACAATGGTTACTAACTCTTCAAGGGATACTGGATCCACATAGAAGGTCACAAGTTCAGTTCCTGATCAACCTATACATTCTAGGTGTGCACTCCCATAGTCCTAGCTGGCTGAACAGGCATGAGAGTGGATCACAGTATGAGATCCTAATGGGGGTACTTATCTGTCTCTCCATCTTGTGAAAGAAACAAAACCTAAAAGAAAAATGGTTCTTACCCAATAGTGACTTTGATGCCCAGCAATCATGTGACTATGTCTGAGGTATTTTTGCTTATCATAATTGGGAAGAGGTGTCATTCAGGTGATAGAAAGAGGCCAGAATGCAGGGGCACATCCTACAATGCACAGGATACTCCCCACAACAAAGTACTGGGCATCACCAGTGCTGTGCTTGAGAAACTATATTGGATGAATACAAGGTAACATTTGGTTGCATGTCAAGAATCAAAAGTGGAAATAAGTACTAGGCAGAATGCACAAAAGGGAAATCACTTAATCTTTTTTACTAATTGCCAGAGAGCATAGGCTGAAAAGACAGAGGAGAGCAATGGAGGGAGAAGTCAGCCCCTAATGGGAAGTGGTCATGCTGCAATCCCTTCTCCACTTCTACAACCGTTGGGATTTTGGACCCACATGCACTAGTGCCCAATGTATTTTTCAAGCCTCCAGGACTGTGATTCAAACTGCAGTTAGTCATGTGAGATCTGAATCCCTTAACTGCTGGGCTATAGGATTTACCCAGTAACAAGGAAAGAATATGTTTTGGCTATTACAATCAGTTATTTCTATTACCTAAAATTATTTCTTGCTAAACAATCACAATTCTCCAGCACCACCCCCCAAATCCATAGAAAATCTTTCTGTCTCTTAGGTCATTGGGAAAGTCATGACACATTTTTGCATAGAAAATATGATGCATTTTTGCATAGAAAATATGTCATGACTTTCCCAATGACTCAATATAATTCCTGGCTCACTCAACAATATTGCAACTATTGACAAATCTTCCCAGACTTTTGGAAACTGTTAAAGTAATGTGCTAATATTTAAAACCACTCAGGTCTTCACTGGAGATTAATTTTACATTGTGCTTTTATACATTATGCAATTTCTAGGTCAGTGAGTTATATCTTCTACCCATTTGTTAGCATAATCAGTTCAGTATTTATTAATAATATAACACTAGTTTCTAACCCTATCTAGAGCATGGGAACCCCAGCAAGTAATGGCATTCTGTGAAATCTAGCTAGAAACCCCCTGGCATTCTCACAGATTTCTAGTCCAATGTCATATTTGGTATACTGTGAAAGCAAAACACATTCTCCCAGAACATTAATTGACACTTGCCTACTTAAAGAGAGAGAGTTTACCATTACGGGAGCTATTATAGAGCCGTTGATTCTTTTTGTCTATTTTGAGTAATACTTCTGATTAGGAAAACCTTCTTTTCTTTTTATGTATTTTTTTTCTTTTCAGTGTGTATATAAAAAGATTTGGTTTTCATTTCACCTTTTTTTGGAATAGTTTTTCTTATGGTTAAAGGCAATCAGCAATCTAAATTTCATATGAGCTCCAATCACATGCAATTTATGAAATTTTAGAAGAATTCAGGTAGGTACTACATAGTAATCAACTTAGCTATGAAAAGACAATTACATTTTTTATTATGTCTATAATCATAAATCTGATGAATTGATTTAGAGCTTTGAAGTATGATTGCTTTAGGAAGACTGTTGATTTTTCCCCTTCACATGAAGTACATACTAAAAAACATATATATTCAAAAATTAACATAATTTCTTGTCATAATGAAATTTTTACTTATAAAATTCAATTAATGAGTAAATAAAAATGTTGTTAGAATGGGTGATTTTGCAAGTTTTTGGAAACATTTGTAAATAGGAAAATGTTTTTCTTGAAGAATGAAATTGTCATTTCCTGCTTCCTCATAGAAAGACAGCTGTCTGTTTAGCTGGATTGTTGCATAAATCTGCCACAAGTTTGTTACTCAAAACTTTATTTATCGATCTGGCTCCATGATATACTGCTCAAGAGGAGCTGGATCACACATGAGCACTTTAGTGCTCATTCTACTCTGTTGAATATTTAACATATATAACCAAAAGATACTTTATGAGTTTTACATGCTATGATTACATACATTGAACTCTGATAATTCATAGTAGCTGCATTTAGCTCCTGCATCTAGATTTTTTAAAAATTTGGTTTCACTTTTGTATGTTTGTGTAGGTATGTGCACTAGTTATGTACTTCTGTTTAACAAGTTACCCTAAATCTTAGTAACTAAAGCAACAAACATGATGTCAGTTTCTGTGGGTCAGAAATCCAGGCAAGGCTTGGCTGGGTGCTCTCAGTCTGAATAACTCACAAGGCTACAGTTGAGGTGTCAGCAGGGCTGTAGTTATCCCCAGGCTTACGCAGTAATGAAGTCACTTCTGCAATCACTCGACTGACTGTGGTAGGATTTCATTCCTCCATGACCAACTCTTCTCCCTAGCTTTAATTGTATAACTGCACTGTTGACTTATTGTTTCATATTCCATCCAAAAGTTCATATTTCAAAAGTGACATTTGGTTCCTAAAAATACAAAACGCATGACACAATAGGGAGAATAAAAGGTACACAGATTATGAGGATGCCCACCAAACCATTTGTTCACACTTGAATATGCTCATAATAATACCCCAAATCACAGTTTTAATTTGGTTTTTAAGTATACCTTAGTTATAAATTACTACTAAGAAAAGAAGAGAATGAGAGATAAATATACCTTTTTCAACATTTTAAAATAGGCAAAAAATAGCATTCTTAACATGAGATGTGTTATGGTGTACTTCTAAATATTTCTCCTAATATTGAGTGTGACATGTTATGTACTAAAATTTGTCTTAATCTTCATATTTTGGATTCTAAAATATTTGGTTTACAAAGAAAATCAAAGAAAGTAAGATTAAATAGCTTTAAGGGAAGAAATTTCATTTCATTTTTTATAGAACACACACATAGTCATAGGCAGTTTCTGCAATGGCTCTCAGTAGTCCTTTTCTCCTGATATTTGTATCCTGTTCTTTTCCCCTTTGGCAGTGGTCTTGATATTAATCACACTTGAGCATAACTATTTCGAAGTTTATATTAATAAAGCCTGCAATTTTTCTTCTTCCCCACTCTGTTCAGTCTTTCTTTACTATCCCCCTAATTGCCAGAGGGCATGCACACTTGCCAGATAGTGAGAGGTAAACCACTCTCTAATGGAGGTGAGTGATGTAGACTGAAAAAGACTCAGCTAGCCATCTATCACTGACATTTTTAAAGAATTACTTTGCTTAACATTATTATCATTATTATTTTTAATTTTGATCTGAGAAAGAGAGAGAGAGAAAGTGAGAAAGTAAGACTCCAGACATGGGACTTGAACCACAGTTGCCTATGTGTTAATCCAGTGACTTTAATCACCACACCATCTGCCAGCCCTGCCATCTCTGATTTTGAAGATAGGAGGGGGCCATAAGCCAAAGTGAAATATCCAAATAGGAGCTATAGGAGCTGGAAAGGCAAGAGAATGGATTTTCCATTGAACCTGTAGAAGGAGCATAACCCTGCCAATAGGGATGATTTTAGCCCAATGAAAACTATTTTTTTTTTACTTCTGATTTTAAACACTATAAATTTGTGTTGTTTTCAGGCAGCAGTGTGCCAGTAATGTGTTACAACAACAATAGGAACCCTCTGCACCATTTTTCCTATTGTATTTCTCTGCCACCAGGAATGACACTCTCACCAATATGTAAGTCTCCCCTTTTATTTGCTATATGACCTTGACCATGTGACCTCATTTGTTAATGGAAACATTAATGATCTCATGGCATTACAAAGAATACATGGCAAAACACTTGAAATAGTTTGTATAGTTATATATACTAACATATAGTTTTTATGTACTAATATATAATTTTAGTTTAATATACTTATATTAGTATATAAAAGGGAAAATATGTTTATATTTATTACATATATTTATGTGCATGGATACACACACACACACACACACACCCCCACGCACACACAACACACACACACACACACACACACACACACACATATATATATATTCACATTTCTCTCTCTTTTTTTGTTTTTGTTTTTGTTTTTTGTTTTTTTTAAAAAAGTATATTTCTTCCAAAAGCAAGAGAGACAGGATGAGAGAGTGGCAAAGAGATAGGCACTTCTAGCAGGGTCTTGATGTTACAGTCTGCTCCCCGGACAGCCCCAGATTATGGTCACATGTATGCCCAGTGCATTCAGGAAGGTTTCTGAATATACACACCTGGAACCTAAGGCTATGGGCCAGGTTTGCAGAATGTTCTGTTTTACTGCTGCACAAAAGTTCAGCCCTTATTTTCTCTTTTTAAATCATATTGCTTAGGGAACCAGTAGTTAGCGTAATGGCTATGTTGCTGGACTCCCACATAGTCGACCGCGGTTTGCGTCCTGGACCCGGTGGCTTAAAACTCACGCCGGGCGCGTGTGCGTGCGTGCCCAAGATCCTGAGAGGATAATGGAGGAGAAGGGATTGCGGCGTGACCATCCCCCCTGGGGGGTGATTTCTCACTTTCTGTCTCTCTATCTCTCTCTGTCTGTCTGGCGAGCGCACGCGCCCTATTGCAAGAACCTCTCCAAAAAAAAATCATATTGCTTAGATCCAAATGTTGCATGTTTACGATTTTGGCAGTTAATTCTAAATCCCTGGAGAAAGTGACTTTGGTGTCTAGTCTAAGATAGGTAAAAACCTTTTAGCTATACTGAAAAAAAAAAAAAAAAAAAACCCTAAATTAGAACACAGTGTCATTGCCATCATCTTAGTCAGACTGTTGGTTTTACAGAAAGGATGCCAGATGTGCCTTTTGGAAACTACTTTCTTACGTATCTGATTACAACATGCTCCATATAATATATTCTTAACACAGCGGAGTGATTCTGATCCTTTCCAAAACCTAAGTGAAACCACTTCATTTCTTTGTTTAAAACCCTAAATGACTCTGTCATTCTGAGTGAAAGCCCAATTTCTTATAATGCCCTACAGTGCTACATCATCTGGTTTCCTTCTAATCCTCTCACATCATTATTTTAACATCTCCACTTGGGCCATTTGGCTCAAGTCACAGAATTCTTTGTCAATTTCCCAGAGCATGTGAAGTCTGGTCCTTGCTGGGACCCTTCACAGTTCTCAGTCTGGGATCCACCTCTTCCATTACCCATTTGGCTGGATCTCTCACCTCAGCTTTTCAGTGAGCCCTACCTCGGCCACCCTAGTGAATATTGCACTCCACCTCTCTGGCCTCCTAAATTCTAACTATTGCACACATAATTTACTTTGCTTTTGGACTCCCCACAGTAGTATTTAAACTCAGAGCAGGAATCCTGTCTGCTTTTTTACTGCTGTGTCCTTATCAACTAGAAAAGTGCCTAGCACATGGTATATGCTCAATAGTATTTAAATTAATGTTTCATTATTTATTTGCTATTGGTTCAGGATCTCGAACACATCAGTTTCAAAGTTTGGATAAAATCTAAGAAGTCATCAAATTTATTCCTCTGACTTCTCTGATAGAAAAACAAAGAGGCTCAGAGAAGCTATACAACTATTTTCACGAAGTGTATAAAGTAAGAAAATCTGACTTTTTCAGTGATTCAACGAATCTAAGTCCATGTCATTTATGTAACTTCATTCTTATACCAGTAGCTGCCTAAAACTCTTTTCAGTTTTAAAGATTTGGATATTTCTAACCTATTGCATGTTCTTTTAACAGATTGTTCATTCATAATATGAACATTCACTCTTACCTACCTGTTACACTTTCTTTTCTAATTGCCAGAGGTGCATGCATGAGAGTGAGAGCTCCCCACCTAATGGGTCAATCACTTTTCTTCCATTCTCCATCCTATGTGTGTGTGTGTGTCTGTGTGTGTGGTTTGGTCTGGGACTCGAGCTGTTACACCATCTGCGGATCCCTCTCCACTACCATTTCTTAACAGTCATTTATTCAGCAAGTATCTTAACAGTGGTGAAGAAAACACTCTTCTGGTACAGTAAATCTTTCAAAGATGGATTTCAACCTTGTAATTAGAGCTTCATGATACATACATACCATATGAGACACCCCTTCTCTGTCATCTCCCATCCATTCAGTCTCACCTGTATCCAGGGCAGGTAGCTAATGGCTGGTTCTGCCCCAGTCACTGGGCAACAACCCCAGGTGGTCTCTGACTAACTTTATAGGTGCAGCACCCAGCAGGGTGTCACTTCAGGTCCTTGCTGTGTTTTTTTCCCTTCAGACATCACTTAGGTAGGTGATGATTTGGAAACCTCTCAACACCTGTGTGTGTGCAGGGAGGTAAGGCTCTACTGGGTGAGGCTTAGACTAGTGGAACACAGGTTACCTATCATTTTATCCTGTTGGAAGCAGCTTCTTTGACTTCTTTAAAGACAGTCCTGAGGACCCGAGAGGGTGGCGTGATTGGAGCACTGGACTCCAATGATGGTAGTCATTCAAGTCCTGGCCTCGGGAGCTTGAAACTCACACCAAGCATGTGTATTTGCCTGTGTGTGTGTGTGTGTGTGTGTGTGTGTGTGTGTGTGTGCCCCAAATCCCTAGAGGCGAATGGAGAAGGGACTGTGGCGGGGCCATCCCCCTTGTATGACTTCTTGCTTTCTGTCTCTCTGTCATGCTGGTTAGCACAGAGGCCCTATAGCAAAAATCTGTCAAAACAAAAACAAGACAAAGAACAAACAAACCAAAAGACAGTCCTTGAAACTGAGTGATCCATTACTCCTGACATGAGCAGTGACCAACTCTGTAATGCACTGTCATGTGGGCTCTGCCTCCTCTGCCACACCCCTTTTCCTTCACTCCTAATTATCTAGGGTAATACTGCTTGACACAATTATCAGACATAAGCTTTGCCTGAGGCTCTGCTTGCTGGAAAAGTCTGAGATGTTGCCTTTAAGAACCTTAAAACCCAGTAAAAGAAGGAATATTTACATGAACATAACCACTGTAAAATACCGTGTAATACTACAGAAATTCAGAGGAAAGAGAATTTCTGTAGTATTACATTTTTGACTGAGTTGAAGAAGAGTCTTTTTAGAAAACGTAAATGTCATTAAATATTAAATGAAAAATGAGCTTTTACTAGAAAGAGATGTGAATACAATGGAATATGTAGTACCGTTGATGGGCAAAGCATGTCCAGGAATGGAACATAGAATAAATGTATAAATATCAACAGGTAAGTGTGTGCGTGCGTGCGTGTGTGTGTGTGTGTGTGTGTGTGTGTGTCTTAGAAAAGTATGTTAAAATCATCTAGGACCAGCAGTTAGCATAATGGCTATGTCACTGGACTCCCACGTAGTCGACGGTGGTTTGAGTCCCGGACCCAGTGGCTTAAACTCAAGCCGGGCATGTGTGCGTGCGTGCCCAAGATACTGAGAGGAGAATGGAGAAGGGATTGCGGTGTGGACATCCCCCCGGGGGGGATGATTTCTCACTTTCTGTCTGTCAGGCGAGTGCATGCGCCCTATAGCAAAAACCTCTCAAAAAAAAAAAAAGTATATTAAAATCATCCAAATACTAATCTCTTCAATGTGATTCTAACGGGTTATTAATCATTTGAAACTTATGGTTGATAAAACTATATTATAAGCCTGACTTTGAAAGTATAGTTTACTAAAATGGGGATTACAATACTCATCAAATGTACAGTGCTCGCAAGCCAGAGAAATAATATTTTTTAAATAATTACCTGTATTTATTATTTTTTTAATTGAACCAGTGACAGACAAAGAAAGAGAGAGAGAGAGAGACAGAGAGAAAGTGAGAAAGCAGGCTGCCAGGTCCAGGACTTGAGGTTGGCCATGTGGGAGTTCAGCATCTTTAATTACCACACCACCTTGCTGGCCCCCAGAGAATCAATACTTTGCCTCCATTGTGTGTGTTTACATGCTGCATAGCTATGCAATCCAATGTGCCAGTGTCCGGGATTGCTTTAACTTCTAGGGCTCAGTAGGAACAACCTTAAAATAGGGTTTGATGTGAAAGAGATTCAGAAAGCAAGGTTCTAAATCTTCTCTCCATTTCAGTTACAGTATGCAATTGTATATTTGGTGCTTCAAAAAGATTTAAGAGGAAAAAAAAGAAAGCAGAAATAAGCAAACTTAATAGCCATTAAGTCAGATAGATTCTATAATGAACGCTAATCAAAACTGTTTGCCACTTTCCTACCTTTTGGTGTCAAACCTAAATTGAGAATTGATTTAAATAAATCTCAGGTCTGGCGAATGAATCACTCTACTTGGAGATGCAAGTATATTTTCTTAATGAAATATGCTTAGAAAAGACTGTAAGTATTTCTTTTAAGTTATAGGTTGAACTGCTACCTTTTTTTATTTGTGATTAATGTGTTTTTTTGTGGATATGAGTCTGTTCTAATTTTTCCACATTAAAAAAAAATTATTGAGTTGTGACAGCTCTTCGCCTATCCTGAATACATGTATGTTGTCAGATCAATGATGGAAAAGTATTTTTTTCTAATCTATGACTTGTCTTTTTACTTTATAAATAATTTTTTTGCAGGAAATTATTTTTTTTTTGTTTCACCATTTTTTCTACCAGTGTCAGAGCTATGAAATTATTGTTAGTGACTGGCCTTTTATTATCAAGCTCCCTAATGCACAATTTAAGTTTTTTTCCTAATGTTTTATAATTTTACATTGTATAGTTATATCTAAGATCCATTTACAATTAATTTGGGTAGAAAATGTGAAATATAGGTCAAGGGTCATTTTTCTCATATAAACATTTAATTTTACTGACATCTTTATTGATCAGTTATTTTCTTTAATGACTTTTTAAGCATCTTCATTAAAAGTAAATTACACATTTTTGTGTGGTTCTCTGTAGGTTCAATCTATTTTGTTTCTTTCATCAGTATGTCTATATTTTTCCCAATAAAACACAGTCATAATTGCTATAACTTTATAATAAATCTTAAAATCAGGTAGAACGAGGCCTTAAAATATAGTCTTTTTCAGGGTCCAGCAGGTTGTATAGGGGCTGTGGTGCTGAACTTTCCACATGGCTGATTGCGGTTGGAATGCTGGGCCCAGTAGCTTGAAAATCATGCTGGAGGGACCAGCAGTTAGCGTAATAGCTGTTGCTGGACTCCCATGTAGTTGACCGTGGTTCGAGTCCTAGAACCGGTGGCTTAAACTCATGCAGGGCATGTCATGCGTACATGCCCAAGATCCTGAGAGGAGAATGGAGGAGAAGGGATGAGAAGGGATTGTGGCGTGGCCATCCACCCTGGGGAGTGATTTCTTGCTTTCTGTCTCTCTGTCTCTCTCTGGCAAGCGCACGTGCCCAATAGCAAAAACCTCTCAAAAAAAAAAAAAAAAGAAGAAGAAGAAGAAAATCATGCTGGATTAATGTACATGTGTGCTAAGAATCCTGAGAAGAGAATGGAGAATGGCTTGTGGCGTGGCCATCCTCCTGGGGGTGGGGACAATTTCTTGCATTTTGTTTCTCTCTCCAGTGAATGCACATGCCCTGTGATAAAAACCAAATACACACACACACACACACACACATATATTCTTTTTCAAAATATTTTAGCTATTCTTACTACTTTCCCTTTCTATATATATTTGTAATCAGTTTGTTAGTATCTACTAGATATCCTGCTCTAACCTCAATTGGTGATGCATAGAATCTATAGATGAATTTGGGAAGAATTAATGTCTTTTTATTATTTTTTATTATTTCAATTTCTTTTATGCATTCAATAACATTACTTAGCTTTCAAAGTGAAAATTCCATGTGTACATTTCACACCGGTCAAGTTGACAATACTGTAAGGTTATCCCTCAACAGATAATAACCCATAACCCATTTCTTCGTCCCATAAATGCCTCGCCTCTCTATTTTTCTCTTTAATATCCCTCCCCAGACTCTACTCCTTCACCCTCCCTCTTCCCCACTGTATCTGATATTCACAGCCATTTACTGTGTTTTTATATCCTTCAGTCATTCAGTTAGTTATTCAATTAATGTCTTCATGAGTCTTTTAATCCATGAACATTACACATTTATATTTTGTTAGGTTGAAACCTAGACAAAATTCATGTTTGGTTGATATTGTACATGGAATAATTTTAGAATTTTTGATTTATAGACAGTCATTGCTAATATATAGAGATGCAATTGAATTTTGTATCTTGTGACTTATAAATTTCCTTATTATTTTTGAAGGGTTTTTTTTATTGTTTTTTGCTGTAGGATGCATGCACTCACTGGAGACTGGAGAGATAGAGAGAAATAGAGAGACAAAAAGCAAGAAGTCACTCCCTAAAGGGGGATGGCCATGCCATAATCTCTTCTCCATTCTCCTCTCTGAATTTTGGACACACATATAAATGTATCCGGCAGGAGTTTTAAGTCACTGGGTTTGGGACTCAAACCATGGTCAACTGCATGGGAATCCAGTGACGTAACCAGTATGTCATTTACTGGTCCTATCTTTTGAAGGTTTTTGTTTTGCTTTTATTTTATTTTTTAATTCCATTGGTTTTGTTCATAAACCATTGTGTTCTCTTTTAAAACAGCTTCCTTTCTTTCTTTTGAGTTGGAGAGTTATTGGTTTTTCTTGCCTTATTTTACTGTGTAGGACTTCAAATACAATATTCAATATCAGTGGTGAGAAAATAACTACTTACTTTGTTGGCCATTTACCATAATGATTTAAGTTGTAAGTTTTTATATATGACCTTCATCAGATTGAGGAAGTACTCTTAATATGCTTAAGGTTTTATCATTCATGAATATGGAATTTTGTCAATTTTTTTCTGAATTGTAGATTTTGGTTCTTACTTTTATAATATTAAGAGTTGTGTGTATTGAATTTCTACTGGTGAAATTCAATGGTGTTGAGTTTCTGATGTTGAAACTGGCTTGCATTACTAGAATGAGCTCTGTCTGGTTGTGCTATATTAAGCTTCGTATATATGGCTGAATTTAATTTGCCAATAATTTGTTAAAAATGTTTACATCAATATTCAAGGAGAAGTTTTTTTCTTTTATCATAATGTCATTATCTGACTTTAGTATCAAGACACTCTACGTTATGGACAAAAATTGTGCAAAATTGTTAATATATATTTTTAAATGTTTGGTAGTATTCCTAATGAGTCCATCCAGATTGCAATTTAATTTCTCGACTAAATGGAAGACATCATAGGTCATCTATTTTTTTACTTGAGCGAGTTTTGGCAGCTTTATATCTTAGAAGAAATTATTTCATTTTATATTTTTTATTTAATTTATAGATGTAGAAGTGTTTCAGTGTTTCCTTATTATACTTTTGATATTGGTAGGTTCTATATTATTAATAATATCCCTTTTTATCATAATATTGGTAGTTTGGGTCTATTTTATCTCTCTGTTTCTCTCTATCTCTGTCTCTTTCAGTAATTATTCTTACTGATGTAAGATGCCTGTGGTCACTTAGCTAGAAATCTACTGAGAGCAATTTGAAGTAAGGTTGTCTACTTTTCAATCCATGCTTTCTGTAGCATACTGTATGGCTTTGCATACTTTAAATGTAGACTAGTCAACTCATGCTCTCTCATCATTCTGTCTTCAGCATTCTTTATTAACAACTTTTCTCTCACTTTTTTTCTCTATATTTATTCATTCTATTCAAACACACAAATGCACGGGTCTAGAACTATTATAATAATAATGAGATTGATTATGAGACATGGCTAAAGAATTAAGTTCAGTATTTTATAAACATTTCAAATGCTTGTCTTTTTTTCAGAATTATTTATAATATTTATTTCGTTGGGAAATTAAACTAAATTATTCTGCAGAATTTGATTTTTATTAATTATTTTTAAGATCATAGGCCATTTCACTAGATATTATGAAATATTAGGCCATTTTTTAAAGAAAGAAATGTATAAGGCTTTTCGTATCATTGTTCACCCTCAACCCTGCAAAGTAAAAAAAAAAAAAAAAGAGTTAAAAATAAAGTAGTATCAGCAGGTGGGATGGAGGTTAAGATGGTTGGATTCCACATGACCAACTAACTGTGTGGTTCTAGTCTGGGATGCGGTGGCTTGAAAAACATGCCAGCACATGTGCAGGTGTTCCCAAAATATTAAGAGGAGAATGGAGGAAAAGGGTTACTGTGTGACCATCTTCTTTAGGGGGTGACTTTTCGCATTCTCTTTTGTCTTTCTCCGTCATTCTCCTATGAGTGCACATGCCTTATAGCAACACAACACAACAAAACAAAACCCTAAAATAAAACAAAACAAAGTAAAGGTAGATGAACTAGAAAGTTCTTACTTTATAATTTGATGTTGTGAAATATAGATAGAAAGGCAATCATGCCTGAGGTTTGCATGGTTATATTTGTCACTGCTGCCTACATGATTCAGACAGATGTCTGTTTAGAACGCCCTTAGTTTACACGCTGACCTGTGACAGCCACATCAGTGCATATCAACATTGTTTGTCACCAGAACGAAAGTCCAACATGCAACACATCCATTGACAGCAGTTTCCTCAGAAATCTAGTCCTAACCTTTTGTTCTCATCCTTACTGCCAACTATTAATAACCTCAGCCAATCACATGTATGCTGTTATTCCCAAATTCTCAACTTTATCTAGAATGTATTCATTTTCTGCTTTAAAAAGAGCTGTGAAGATAGACTTTCAAGTTCATATACAAGTTCTTAGCTAACTTAGAGTAAAATGCAGCCGGTAGACTATTTCTTTGTGAACACTGAGGTTCTGGTGCCTTCTTAATTACACTCTTTTTTACACCATAGAAATGAGCTGCTAAATTGTAATTTTGAATCAATCAAACTTAAATCCATTACTTTCTTAAAGTTGCATCTAGCTCATTTCTGTATATTTAAACCTTTTTTCACTGTCTAAGAACATGGGCATTCTCTTCAGGATTTTCAACTTTGTAGTATTTTTCTTTTCTACTAGAATTTAAACTCACCTTAAAAATGAGTCATCTTCATTCAGGAAGAATTTTTTTCAAAAATTTGTCAGTATAGTAGTAGCTATCATTGCTAACACTAATTTTCAAAAATATCTCATAAACAGAGTTGGAATGTATCACAACTCAATGTGATAGGTGTTATCTTGGCATTTAAAGCTCATAACATTTATTTTTGTGTTTACAACTAATGAGGATATGCTTTTCAATACACATACACATCTATACATATGTATATATGTGAAGTGTGCATATATATGTATATATTGCTTTATTTTTGCTAATTCTCATCTTGCTCTTCTTTCTTTTTGAGTCATTTATTTCAGAAATTACTTAAAAGAATATATATTTTGTTACAATTTTATATACTATTTTATATATTTAAACCATACGAAACTTTACTCATAAGTTTTCAGTGAGGAATTAAGTTCTTTACTGTTAACAGTTAATAAATATTGGGTTGTTGGAAAAATCATGACTATATTTTTCTGTGCAAAAAAAAAGCATCATGACTTTTTCAATAACCCAATAGAAAAATCAAAGTCTTTTCAAATGCATAAAGATTTATTTTAATTTAAATCCAAATCAAGCTTGTATGAAGTTATAGTGATTAACCAAAGTAAACATATTCCTGCTTTTGTTGAACTCACTATTGTTACATATTCTTCATTTCAGTAAAGACATAGAATAAAATAATAGGAATTAGAGATCAGTAGATGGCATAATGGCTATGTCACTGGACTCCCATGTAGTTAACAGTGGTTTGAGTCCCAGACCCAGTGGTTTAAACTCACTCCAGGTGCGTGTGTGTGTGTGCCCAGGATCCGGAGAGGAGAATGGAGGAGAAGGGATTGCTGCATGGCCATCCCCCCTGGGGGATAATTTCTCGCTTTCTGTCTCTCTGTCTCTCTCTTTCTTTCCTGGTGAGTGCATGCGCCCTATAGCAAAAACCTCTTCAAAAAAGATAAGAATTAATCATCTCGATAATTCTCTTAATAAACATGTACTAAATAATTTACATTAGCTTAATTATGAAAACATTAGGTTTTAATTTTGTTTTTTAATTGTGTGTACATGCACTTACAGAGATAAAGAGAGGGAGAGAGACAACCTGAGAGAGCAAGCAAGCACTTCCTAGAGGGGCATACTCACACCACAACAGTTTGTCTTCCCTTTCCCCATCCTATTAGGATTTGGGGCACCCATGCATATTGTAAGTCCGGTTAATGAAACCACCTCACTATGACTCTAAAGATTCCTTTAGAGATTTTTAGAAGCCTATAAGATGGCTTTGGAGAAAGTGTCTTTTAGATAGTTATGATTCCTATGCTGGAATTAGATCACAGTGTTATTAATTTATTGTTTAAATTTAAAAAAACTAATCAAGGGAGAAAAGAAAGAAGCAAAACATTTAAGGGGCACAAAAATGAAAAGTTATCTGTTGATAATGCATGTGGTAATATGTTTTACCGGACCAATAGACAGTATGTCAATAGTGGGATTTTCAGTGAGGAATTAAGTTCTTTACTGTTAACAGTTAATAAATATTGGGTTGTTGGAAAAATCATGACTATATTTTTCTGTGCAAAAAAAAAGCATCATGACTTTTTCAATAACCCAATAGAAAAATCAAAGTCTTTTCAAATGCATAAAGATTTATTTTAATTTAAATCCAAATCAAGCTTGTATGAAGTTATAGTGATTAACCAAAGTAAACATATTCCTGCTTTTGTTGAACTCACTATTGTTACATATTCTTCATTTCAGTAAAGACATAGAATAAAATAATAGGAATTAGAGATCAGTAGATGGCATAATGGCTATGTCACTGGACTCCCATGTAGTTAACAGTGGTTTGAGTCCCAGACCCAGTGGTTTAAACTCACTCCAGGTGCGTGTGTGTGTGTGCCCAGGATCCGGAGAGGAGAATGGAGGAGAAGGGATTGCTGCATGGCCATCCCCCCTGGGGGATAATTTCTCGCTTTCTGTCTCTCTGTCTCTCTCTTTCTTTCCTGGTGAGTGCATGCGCCCTATAGCAAAAACCTCTTCAAAAAAGATAAGAATTAATCATCTCGATAATTCTCTTAATAAACATGTACTAAATAATTTACATTAGCTTAATTATGAAAACATTAGGTTTTAATTTTGTTTTTTAATTGTGTGTACATGCACTTACAGAGATAAAGAGAGGGAGAGAGACAACCTGAGAGAGCAAGCAAGCACTTCCTAGAGGGGCATACTCACACCACAACAGTTTGTCTTCCCTTTCCCATCCTATTAGGATTTGGGGCACCCATGCATATTGTAAGTCCGGTTAATGAAACCACCTCACTATGACTCTAAAGATTCCTTTAGAGATTTTTAGAAGCCTATAAGATGGCTTTGGAGAAAGTGTCTTTTAGATAGTTATGATTCCTATGCTGGAATTAGATCACAGTGTTATTAATTTATTGTTTAAATTTAAAAAAACTAATCAAGGGAGAAAAGAAAGAAGCAAAACATTTAAGGGGCACAAAAATGAAAAGTTATCTGTTGATAATGCATGTGGTAATATGTTTTACCGGACCAATAGACAGTATGTCAATAGTGGGAAAATTTATTTAGTATGCTGTAATAATACACAACTTTGTTGACTGTTAATGAGAACAAAGCTTGAATATTTTACAGTACATAAGTGCTTGATATGTGCATTTCTGAACCTATACATGACTCACAGATACTGACACAATCTGAGTGTGTGCCAGAATTTCTTTTATTTTGTGTTACCTGTCAGTCCCTCTGCTCATGTCAACACTACTATAAAAGGCTGCAGCTGCTTTTGTATGACTGATGCAGCTATTTGCAGAAAGCAGTGATGTTGGCGATAGACAGTTCACCTCACAGGATATCTGACACCTTTCTCAAAAAGAGATCACCTCCTCTGATTACAGTGCTATGCCCCACTTTAGTCTGTCTGACATTGTTCTTTCTAAGTTGTGTAGAGCTGTGACGTTGTGAAAGAAAATATAAGCAGAAAACAGAAGGGCTGCTAGGTGGTCAATGTTTCAGATGACAAAAATAAGTCTCTTACAGATTAAGTAACTTCAGCTGGAGACATTTTCAACTTTAAAAGTCTCATTTCTGTTCACCACATTAAGTTGCTTCATTGATGAGCATAAAATACAGAGTTAAGATGAGCTATTTAGTTCTCCTGTGGGACCAAAGTAAAATATTATTTTAAGATACATTAAGTCAAAAGTCAAAATAAAGTTGGTAGTGAAAAGGCAGAACCTTTTAGATAAACTTACTATGTTTCAATTCTTTGTGTGAAAGGGAAAAATTTGTTGGAAAATTTAAAAAATTCATTTTAGAATATATGCAAACAATACTTACAAAGTAGAAAACAACCTAATGGAAAATATACTTAGAATTTTATCAAGAAGTATTGGGACCCAGCAGGTGGCATGGTGGTTAAGGCGCTGGACATTCCTACATGGCTGACCACGGTTCAAGTCCTAGACCTGGTGGCTTGCTTTCTCATTTTCCCACTCTCTGTCTCTCTCTCTCTAGTCAAGTTAAAAAGAAAGTGAATGAATGAATAAAATTAAAATAAATCTTAAAAAAGAAGTATTTAAATGTTTGTGAAAATGATTTTAGAAATATTGGTACCTTGCAGAGACACTGATTATATTATGTGCTAAAATATGCTCTGAGTTCTGAAATGTTCCATCTATAGAATGTTGAATAGTTAATTGATCAAGATTTTATTTTATTTTATTTTATTTACTTTTTTAAAGAATAACTTTACTTGACTTTATCTATTTGTTTATTTAAATTTGACTAAAGGGGGACAGAGTGAGGGAGAGAAAGCAAGAAAGTGAGAAAGCAAGTCTTGAGGTCCAGGACTTAACCATAGTTGGCCCTGTGGGAGTCCAGTGCCCCTAACCACCATGCCACTTGCTGACCCCTGATCAAGATTTTATTTAAACTGCCACTTATTCAATTTTAAGAAAATTACAGAAGCATAGATGGAAAAAAATAGCTTTTGTCTGTGATTTGAATAACACTTAACTATGCTAGTCTGATAAAGAGAGTATTGTTTTCTACCAAGTATAGAGTTTTCTTTACCCAAATATGCTCTTCTTCCATTTCTGTTCAAAGTATTAAGCTGCAGAATGACACATGTAACTAGTTTTGAAATTTGCATTAAAGGATTATTTTCTTTGACATGCACTATAAAACACAAAGTATTTTAAGCCATTCCTTTCGGTTTTTGAAAACTTCACTCAGTTACAAATGACTATGTCAACAAACATATGTCAAATTGAAGGAATTTTAAAAAGTAAAATCAAAGAAAGAAGTGTTATAGGTTTACCCAATGCATAGGAGTAGTACCCAAACTTGGGACCAGTGTTAGCGTAATGACTTTATCTCTGGACTCCTGTGTAGTCCACTGTGGTTTGAGCTCTGGATCCTGTGGCTTAAACTCATGCCGGGCACATGTGTGTGTGTGTCCAAGATCCTGAGAGGAGAATGGAGGAAAAGGGATTGCAGTGTGGCTATCCCCCCTGGGGGGATGATTTCTCAATGTCTGTTTCTCTGTCTCTCTCTGTCTTTTTGGCGACCTATATCAAAAACCTCTCCAGAAAAAAAAGAAGTAATACTAAAACTTAACTGTTTTTACAGCCAGTGATTTATGACACCCATTACCTAGAGGCATAAAGAGATAACATCTTTACAATTTGAAGTAGGAGCTAGAAGCTATCTTTATAATTCCCACTTCTATCATACTTCTGTTAAAGTCTATTTTAAACAAAGAGTACTAAAATCTGTTTTGCAACATAGTGAAGTTCAGAGTTCATCGAACTTTCTATCTCTTTTAATTCTCATGATAGGTAAAATTAAAGATACAACTCTTGATACAGTATGACCCATAAGATGATTGATTTCTTCTAGTTTTCCAGTTTAAATCCATTGAACTCTTCGCCCAGTTGGTTATACCATTTCTGTTTCACCATCTTACTGAGTGATAAAAGTAGTGTCTAATTCTAACTCAAGCTGTTATTCTCTGTAATCTAATGGCTATCTGAATTAGATGACTTCTTCCTCACTTTTGTATTCACAAAGCCCCATGGAAAATTTTTCTAATAGTAGATAGAACTGGTTCCATCCATTGACCTTGCCCTTCTTTATTTACAACGACATGCAGTTCTTTCTAGTCTCTACTATGAATCTATTTTCTGGATATTGTCTATGGTACTCGATTTTTCTAATACATCCCTGATTATCACAAGTCCTTTTAAAATGCGTATTTTTCCTATCATCATCTTTTCCATCAGTATAGCTTTCTTGATTTGTTTTTGCCACTGTTTGCTGTCTTAACGACCATAAAAATTAAAAATTAAAAAAATCATTTTTTTAATCTCCTAGCTGTTATAGAATTTTTAAAATATCTTTTAAAATTTATCAGTCTTGAATTGATACTCATAATGAATTTCAAAAATATTTTTGGACATTCTCTACTCATCATTCTTCTTAGCCTAAATGCCCAGTGAAATTTTTACCTCTTTTTTTTTTTTCTTTTTTCTATTCTCCTACTGCCAGGTTGTGGTTATATAGAAAGCTGCGATGAATTTTTTTCCTCTGTCTCCTTTAAGACTTGTATCTCAGTGAAGACTGGAGAAGAAACTATGAGATTATTTCATAATATCATGTATTTAAAAAAAACTAATTTCTATATTCTTAATATTCAAACTAAGAATGACTCTAAAGGCCTGATTACACTGACAGTGCATAAAAAAATATCTATAGGAATTTAAAAATTCAACAATTTTTAATGTTCATTTTTATAACCAAAGGCAGACCAGTCAGAACCCATTAAACATCATACAAATCTAAATACTATTAATGATGAAAGATCTGAATATTAAGCCATAATAAATGATCATAGAAATAGAGGACATTGTACATGAAAAAAAAGGCAGTTTATCACAAATGTGGTTATTTCCAATGCTTGAATTATAATTTTAAAAGTTTAGTAAATTCTTACTACATAGTTATAGCCATTGAAACTAAGGCTTAAAATGTAATATTAATAACATATAGGTAGGCTTCAAGTTAAGATTAAACTTTCTAATTTATATGTAAGTATATAATTTTATTTTTATAAGTGGATTTTTTAGGCCAGCTGGTGGCATGATGAACTGGTTGGTGGCATGGTGGTCAAGTGGCTGAATGCCATATTGCTGACTACACAGTTCAAGTCCAAGACCCTGCAGCTTGATAAAACACATCAGATATAAACGTGTACATACCCAAAATCTGAAAAGAAGAGATAAATGGAGGAAAATGGATTTAGTGTGACCATTCCCCATCGGAGGCACTTTTTCACTTTCTCCTTGATCTCTCTCTCCAGGGAACCCGTGCTCTCTTTGAAAAATAAAAAAACAAACAGCATGAACTTTTTTTTTTGAGGAGGTTATCTGACATGTCTAAATTTTTTTTTTAAGTTTATTTCTTTCTTATATGAGAGAGGGATTGGGAGAGAGAGAAAAGCACCCTCGACAGGGTCTCTTGCCTGGGAAAGCTTCATTGCTGCTAGGATCATGAGTACTGTGTACAAATAGACCTGGGAACCAAACTCTGATCTTCCATATGGTGTCCAGCATAGCAGAGCATTACTGCTGCTGCGTCACCGTGATTGGGTCATTTCTAGATGTGTAAGCATTGAATGTACAAACTTAACAGATTGTCTAAAATTGGATGCCAGTAGACCTAGTCTCACTACAAGTGCTCAAAGACATGGTAGCATGGCATCCTTATGCTATTTTAGTAATGCATTATCATGACTTGAAGCATTAGAGGAATGGCATTTTATTTTTCTGGAATGATAGATTATTTCAGTGGTACTCTTGGGCTATTCATGGAACTCTTCTATTTCTTCAGGGATCTTCAGTATGTATTATAAAAAGCCTGAGTTGTGACAACAAGCAGTCTGTTAATCCTGTTCTCAGACACAATGATCAGGTGTTCAAAGAAGTGAACTTTCAAAGAAACCTAAGGGATTACTTTTATTTTTTCTTCAATTTGTAAGAGGATGTATGCACTTGTGGGAGAGAGATGAAGGGGAAGGAGTGAGAAAGCAACCCCCATGGGGAATGGTCATGCCACAATCCTTTCTGTGTTTCTTCTTTTGGGATTTTAGGCACACACATACACACACACACACACACACACACACACACACACATCCAGCTTGTTTCTCAGGCTGCTGGATCCAGGACTCAAACTGCACAGTGAGCCATGTGGGATCCAGTCACCTTAGCCACCACACCACCAGCTGGCCCAAGGCATTTTAAATATAGTACTGGCACACTGTCAAGTCCTGGAATGTAGTTCCTTCTCTACAGGTGTTCATACATCCTGGTTTCCCAAAGGCCATTCCAGTTTATTCTTGCCATGGTATTTTTAACAGAATCCCCTTTACTTTAAAAGTATTCTGGGTTGGACCATAAATGATATAGCCATCCTACTACTAATCATAAAATTTGAGATAAAAATGATCAGTTTATTTAAGAAAACTCCTGAATAATTATTGGGTGTTTAAGTAAAGAAGTAGAAGTAAGAAGATTAAAAGTTTTCTTCGCTCTAGGGACCAACAGATGGCATAATGGTTATGATACTGGGCTTCCACGTAGTCCGATCTGGTGGCTTAAAACTCACACAGGGCGCATATGTTTGTCTGGCTAAAATGTGAAGAGGAGAATGGAGGAAAGGGGACTGCGACATGGCCATCTCCCCCGGGGAGTGATTTCTCGCTTTCTCTCTGTCTCTCCGGTGAGCATGTGCCTCCTATGGAAAAAAAAAAATCTAAAACAAAACAAAACAAAAACCAAACTTTTCACTCTATGTGTATTTTTAAATTGTTCCCAGCTCATCATTTTGTTCTAGACTAAGGATTTCTCAAAATGCAAATTAGAAAAACACTTCTGTTCTTCTTCTCCCACTCTATGGAAAG
>NW_006159584.1:2047048-2072845 GCF_000334495.1 Tupaia belangeri chinensis | reverse complement strand
GAGTGAGTAGAAGCTAAAAAATAAGATAATTCAAAATGTTTCCACCACACATGGACTGAACTCTTGTCTGTGGGCATTATAGAGGCTGTGATTTCCTGCAGTAGTCCGTAGATAATCAACAGGCTAATAATAACATAAAATGTTTCTATTCCAGAACCTTGGGTGTTGGATAATATAGTCTTGAGAGAGGAATATTTCACTTAGAAATTTAAAACACAGTATCAAATCATCACAGTTAATAAGTAACATTAAACTAAACTTCATTAATTTTGAAATCAGCAGTATTCATCACAATACATTTTCAGTGCTATTTATTGATTTCTCAGGATTTGTAACCCTTAGAGGTAAGCTCTTGTCTCTAGGAAAACTGATGTTTCACTTACTGGTGTTATAATCACCTCGCGTTCCGTCTTTAGAGTGGGACTGACAGCATTGATCTAAATTACAATTAGAAGAAGAAAGATTACTCAGACTTTTACTTTGTAGAATCATGCCAGTATAATGTGTATTGCTAATATTATGCAGGATGTAATACCTGTACATTTAGAAATTCGTAGGGCCTGCAGGTAGAATGGAGGTTAAGGTGTTAGATCCCACATGAGCTACTGCACCTTTCAAGTCCTGGACCCAGTGGTTTGAAAATCATACTGGGCTCGTATGTGTGTATCCCAAATCCTAAGGAGATTGGAGAAGAGGAATTGTCGTAGCCATCCCCCAACAGGGTGATTTCTTACTTTCCTTTTCCCTCCCTCTCTCTTTGGCAAATGCATGCACCCTACAGCAAAAAGCTATAGATAAATGAATGAATTAATGAATGTTTAGCATTTACTAAGACTTCTTGAGTATTTCCTTGCACCAGGCATATTATTATGGACTCTCTGTCATTTAATCATCATGACAGAGATAGAAGATAGATGCTGTTTATTATTTGATTATTAATATTATTATCCTAACATCCATTTTACAGAAAATAAAACTAAGGCTTCTAATAGATTAAGCAATGCATATTTTGAAGAAAATGTTTATTTTTCTTTACTAATATATAAATAATGTCTGGAGCAAGTTTAATTCCTGCTCTCTTCAATCCATTCAAGAGTGAGCTCAGAATATTGGAGCTAAGCATAGCATTCTTCAATTACTGAAAATAAAAATCTCTTTCTATAATATGTGATTAAATTTCAGACACTCTAGGGAATGTTTGCTTTTCTCTTCTTTATCTTTGAATTAATAATCAATGATTGTGAAAATGTAAAGTAATTATCCACAGCCATGTTTTGATCTAGAATTATTCTTCCCCAAAATGGTGGTACTTCACAACATGGTATCTAGCTCAAGAGGTGAAAATTTAAAACTCCTCTGAGGAAGTGTTAAAGACAAATGTTTGCTTCAGAGTTTTTGTTCCTATTTTGTGAGAGAATATTAGAATTTTTGCAGCTCATTATCTGAAGAAACAGTTACAAAAGTCCATTTGAGATGCCAAGAATGGGTGACCTAATACACACACATACACACACACACACACACACTTTAATAATTCATTTTGGGTTTTATAGGAGTTTTGCTAACAGTGTTGAATGTGAGATAAGGAAGAATTCCATCTCTTTCTTGGAGCCTAAATTGAGTCAAATACTATGAAAATTAGTAAAATAAGAAGCCAAGAGACAGTCTATATAGTCAAATAAAATCTCAATTATGGAGAATATGAAAGTAGAAAAAAATAAGATCACTTAAAAGCAAAATTCACAAAGCTGGTGGAATATCTGAATGTAGAGATGCCACAAAATGGAATAACAGTGGGAAGGAAAGTTAGGTCTACATCTGAAATTGCCCTCAAAACATTTTTGATCTATATTTGTAAAATATGGGAGTGACCAGCAGTTGGCATAATGGCTATGTTTCTGGACTCCCATGTAATCAACTGCAGTTTGAGTCCCAGACCTGGTGGCTTAAACTCCTGCTGGGTGCATGTGCATGTGTGCCCAAGATCCCAAGAGGAGACTAGAGAAGGGATTGTGGTATGGCCATTTCTCTCTCTTTCTGACTTTCTGTCTCTCTCTGTCTTTCTCATGAGCACACACTCCCTATAGCAAAAGCCTCTCAAAAAAAAAAATATATATATATGGGCATGCCATATTCTAGTTAGATATTTTAAAAATGAAAAAGGTACAACGTCATTGTTATTATACAGATAAAATTAATTAGACAGTTACTTCTTAGAAATAGCATTAAAACTTCTGACATCTCTAAATTCATATCTTAATTACAACGTGATTTTTCATGTTTTATTTTTAGAAAAAGTTAAATGTTATAATTTTGGTTAATTTTCTCTGAAGTTTTTAGAAACAAATTTAAAGATTTCTCATTTGGTGCATGTGATGTGTCTTTCCCAGGAACTCCCTTGCTCCACAAAAGCTACTCCCAAGAATGAAGATGACACATCCATAAACACACGCGTGTGCACATAAATGCACCCATTCACATACTTTATTTTAGTCAATTACGTGAGTGGAAAAAAATAGGAATTTATTTGAAACATAAACTTGAAGTCAGGAATATTTTAATTTGTGTTTCTAGACTCATTGTAAGTTCTTTTTCAGCATCAAAACTGAAAGTCTCAGCAGTTCATATATATTTGCTTAGATGTTATGTCTGTCCTTTAATAACTTACATATTATATTATCTCAATGAAATGATATAATTGGGTGATTCAGTCCAATACCCAATGTAGGAAGAGCAGAGAACCTGATTCTTTGTCACACCTTCATGAAGAATTAGAACATGATCAAACAAAAGTGAGAACAAAGCAAGGTTCATTGAAGGAGAGAAAAGCGTCCAATAGGGAGGGATCCCCAAAAGTCAACTGCCAAAGTAGGACTCAAGTATGGGGTTTTTATACTAGCTAGGAGGAACTTGTTCACATTTTGTCCCTGTGCAGGTCACATGCTAGATATGCCATGCTCTACACTTAGGGAGTTGTACTTTTAGAAAACTTCGGGTAAATGGTTGTCCAAGTCTATCTGAGTTTCAGCCCAGAAACCTTTAAAAAAAACCTTATTTAACTTTGTTTATTTACTTAGTTTTTTAATTTGACCAGAGAGGGCTGGGGGAGAGAGAGAGAGAGACAGAGAGGGACAGAGACAGAGAGGAAAAGAGACAGAAAGTGAGCAAGCAAGCCATCAGGTCTGGGACTTGAACTGTGGTCGGTCATGTGTGAGTCCAGCGCCTTTAACCACCATGCCATTATCTAGTGTTCAATGATTGCTCAAGTCTTTTTCTGAGAGTCTTGTATCAGTAACTTATATCCCTTTTTCCTTTAAGCCCACCTAGGCAGGAACAACAGAATCTGTAGTACTAATTTATTTTTGTCTGGTACACTATTTATTTATCTTGAGGGGAGGGGAGTAGACTACTCTTAATGCTTTGCTTGCCACACATTTTATTGAGTCTTTCTTAAGTAAGTTCTCCATCCACTCCTGCTTTGAGGCTGACCAAATTTGTAGCCACCTTGAATAATCTCTGAAGTCAATTCTGTAGGCAATGAGTTCATGATGCAGTTGCATTCTTTACCTAGAGGTTAATAGTTAGGCGTGCACCAAATACAGTCACAGTGGTCCACATCTCTTATTTCAAACATTTTGAAACTATTTCAGAATTGCATTAGAGAAAGAGGTCTGTATAAATTCATGCAGTTTGGTTTTATGGTCTTAACAGGATTCCTCTTTTTTAAAAGCTAAAATATGCCCTTTGGTTTTTCATGTCCTGAATGTTAGGCTTCAAATACTTGTACATTTCTTGGGTATGGTGAGTGCTAATTTAGGAATTAAAGAACATGGCAATAATTCCAAAAATTTATGTAATTCTCTTCTACCTGTTTAAGTAATTTTACTTATGAAATAAGTTCTGTATAATTTACATTTTTTTCAATATATCAGTACAGTCTAAATTCTAATAATGGCTCTAGGTAATGTTTAATCATTAGATAAATATTTAACTTTTTTGTATAAATATCTTATCTTTTTCAATTAGACTTCTAGTTCCTTGAGGGAAAGGATTACATTTGATATTATTATATGTCCTTCAAAGAGACTAATGGAAATTTTGACTAACTGAATATTTACTTACTTGGTTTCTTTAGAAAGATAAAGTCTCATTGTTCAGTATAGTTGAAAACCTGAGAGACTGGTTCATTGGGTCCCTATTTCTGATTCTAGTATCTGTAAAGTCCAAATTTTTCAAATATACCTGGGACTAATTTTAGGAAGTGACATAACTACAAGTACATTTGCATTTTTGTATACTTTGAACACATTTTTATTTTTATTCTTTTTGTATCCATAAGCATGAATGAAATAACCATTTTTGTAACTGATCATGCATGGGGCTCATTAAAATTTTAGTAGTACTATATTTTTAAACATCTTTGTGTGGACTTTTAAACTTACTGATTTGCATAGAAAAAAGTAGTTGTTATCTGTTAGCTCTAAAGCTAGAAAATGTTTGGAGGAAAACAATGTGTTTTATTTCTTAAAATTTTTTGCAGAGAGGCTGGCTTGGTAGTCTAGTGGTTAGGGGAGCCAGATCTAACGGGTGACTGCAGTTCAAATCCTAGCCTTGGCTGCTTGAAAAACATGCTGGCCATGTGTGATTGCATGTTTTAAATCCTGACTAGATGGAGAATTGGAGGAGAAGGGATTGTGACATGACTACTCCACTTTATGAGGTGCTTTTTCCCTTTATCTATCTCTGTTTCTTTGTGGTGAGTGAATGTGCCTTCTGGCAATAAAAAAATAAAATAAAAACTGCTTTGGAGTGAATTTTTCGTTTTATTTAATTTATTTATTATTATTGTTATTTTAAAATTTGCTACAGGGTATATATGCTTGCCAGAGTGAGAGAGAAAAGGAATTTTTTGCTATAGGGCTATGGGGCACATGTGCTCACCAGAAAGAGAGAGACAGAGAGACAGAAGGTGAGAAATCATCCCCTCCCCCCCTGGGGGATGGCCACAGCACAATCCCTTCTCCTCCATTCTCCTCTGGGGATCTTGGGCACGCATGCACACGTGCCCGGCGAGAGCTCAAGCCACAAGGTCCAGGACTTGAACCGCGGTCGACTACATGGGAGTCCAGCGGCATAGCCATTACTCTAACTACTGGTCCCAGGGCATAGACTATTTTTACATATTCATGCTGTCCATTTGTTTCCAACTATATAATGCCTAATTTTCCAGCAAAGTCTATTCTCTTTAAAATATTAAAAGGACAAAGATTTTTAGGGATATTTATTTTTAAGATGTTGAATTGTGTAGCATTCAAAATTTTTACAGAATCTTCATGTATTTGGACTTAGCTGTATCATCTGTATTGCAATTAAGGATGTCGCGAGAGTTTTAGTTCTCCCGAGAATGGGCTAGTTCTTTCGAGAGCTGGTTGGTATAAAAGAGAGCTCATTAAGAGCTGGTTGTTACAAAAGAGAACTTATTAAGGTGCTGTCTCTTCGTCTGTCTGCTATTGTGCAGATTTCCTGTGTTGTAGGCCTAGGACTTTGGACTTCCTGCCACCGGAATGTAAATCGTAAATAAACTTCTGTCTTCCTTATAAAAACACCCAGGTTCAGGTACTTCTGTTAGTAATTCAAAAATGGACTAAAACAGAAACTGGAGCAGTGAACAGGGTTCTGTTGTTACAGATGCTGAAATGTGGAAAAAGTTTTAGTACTGGGAATAGAAAAGGGGTTTCAAGAGTTTTGATTAGCAGTGCAGGAAAAGTTGAGATTCTGGAGGCTTGGAAGAACTGTTTAGAAATGAACTCTTTAGAGAGAGGTAAGCAGTTGTGACCAGAACGCTGATAAAGATATGGATGATGAAGCTATCTGGAGGTGGTTCTAGATGAAAATGAGAAGCGAGATGATTTAAAGATAGAACGTATGGTGAAAAGAGCAGAGAAGAAAAGTTTTGAAAATTTGCAGTCTCATCATGTGACAAAGAATGAAAAACCTATCTGGTAGAGAATGTTAAAGGTGTGGGAGAGTGGTTGCTAAGAAGTTTCTACTGCCTAGAGGGGACAATGAGTAGTCAGGACAATGAGAGAAATGATTTTCAGGCATTGCTCTTCCTAGTAACAGCTCAGAGGCCTGGGAACACAAAATGGTTTCTGGGAAAGGGCCCAGGGAGAGCATGCTTTTCTTCGCAGCCTGGAATTCTCTGTATCACCAGTGCTCAGTTGCTCCAGCAATGATTAAAGCAGGTTTGAGTGCAGCTGGTATTCAGACCCTGCAGGCTTGGGGCAGACCTTGGCAGTGGCACAAGCAGCATCTATATCCACATGAGGCTACACCTGCTACTAATCCTGCAGGAGAGTCAAACACAAGAGCTCTAAGGGTCAGCCTGGAAGTTTAGGCACACCTGTTGCAGGCATGAAGCCTCTATGGAGTGCTTCTATTAGGGCAGAGCAGTGTGGGAATGTGGAGTCTGAGCAGAGGGCACCCACCAGGTACTAGAACTGGGGGCACTGTCAGTAAGCCATATTAGCCTGGGAGAACTGTGGCACAGACTGAGCCCAACAAGCCAGGGACACAAGGTTGTCTAATGCTTTGGAGTCCCAGTCCCTTCGATGGGTCCAGAAAGCAGCTTATGGAATTTCAGGACTGAATGATTGCCCACTTGAATTTGGGCTTGCCAGGGACCAATTACTCTTTTCTATTGGTAAAATGGCCATTTCTACTCTGTGCCTGCTCCCTGATTGTATATTGGGCACATACAATTTGTTCTGGCTTCACAGGTTTGCTTTGAGTTTCAAATGAGGTGTTAGTATTGGAAACACTTGAGACTTTGGGGATCCCTGGGAAGCTTTTGCATGGGAGAAGTACATGCATTTAGGAAGCCAGGGGTGGAATGCTATAGTTTGAACATGTCCCCAGGAATTTATGAGAAGTAGCTTGAATGTACTGACTCATTGTAAAGGTATTAAGTGAGAACTTAATTCCTTCTTGGTGTCTCAAGGGTGTGGTGATTGGTTCAAGGTGAGTATACCTCAGAGGCCACAGTCTTAGGGATAGATGAATGATGTCTCCTAAGATCCAGTGAGTTCTAGTTCTTGTGAGCATGTGTTAGTTCTCACAAGAGCTGGCTGTTATAAAAGAGAATTCTATCTGGAACAGTCTCTCTGAATATGCCTGCCATCCTCTGTGCTCCCATAAGGCATTTTGTAGGTTTTGGACTTCGGACTTTACAGCTGCCAGAACTGAGTTGTTCATAAACTTCTATCTTATAAAAGCAACCAGGCTCAGGTATTTCTCTTAGCAGTGCAAAATCAAACTAAGAAATGTTAGAACAAAATATATAAATAAATGTCAATATTTTTTCCCCTAACATTCAATATAGCAAATGCTACATGGTATTGTAGTGCAATGAGAATCGTATCTAGCTGTCTTTGTTTTTAGGGCTAACACACTCTCATGCTACCTTTCTACTCCTTTGCTGTTGGTCACACTTTAGAGTATGCAGAAAACAACTCAAGTCTAGTTTCAAAGATAAGGTGGGATTATAAAGTCTTCATTATCATCCGAGTAGAGTAAAAGTACTAACCATGCAGAAAATATGCAAAGATCCTTTCCTTTGAAATTTTGTTACTAGTGATCATGGTCACTTGAGATAAGTCCTTGAAAATGAAGCTTACATGACATCCAAGTCATGACACCTTGATGCCTTTTTTATTCTTTGAATTTTTGCCATAGGATGCATGCACTTGTCAGAGAGAGACCATGAAAATTTATCCCTAAGGAGGGGTGGCCATGCCTTCTCCTCCATTGTCTTCTTGAGATTTTGGCATGCATGCACATGTGCCCAGTGTGTTTCTCACACCACTGGGTCTGGGATTCAAATATAGTCAACCATGTGGGCTCCAGCACCTTAACTACCACTCCACCTGCTGGCCCTCTTGATGCCTTGTATTCAGAAACTTGCAAAACTTTTCCTTCTATAATATAAACTATTGTGTTGTCGGAAAAGTCATGATGCATTTTTGCATAGAAAAAGTATGTCATGACTTTTCTGACAGCTCAATAATAATCTGAGGAAGATATATGTGACCAATTTGTCTTTTACATGAAACCAGTATTTTTAAATTGTCAAATCATGTTATAAATAGCTTTTAAAGGTTGTAATAGCATTGATAAAGACTTTGAACCATCATATGAGCATATTATATTTGTTCTGAAGATTGTTTTTTAATCTTTTGTCAAAATGTCATTAATACATGAGACACTAGATCTTTGCCCTAAGTACAGAAACAGATTTTTAGGTAAGCTTATGATTTTTTTAATCCCCACTGAGGATTAGGATATTATTTTTAATGAAAATTATCACTTGATTAATATTTCTCATTTATAAATGTGAAAGAATAAGATGTACTTATTATATAAACCCAGGAGCCTTTTCTTACAATCATATAAATATCACAATTATTATCAAAAGTACCTTCAATTCCAAACTTTTACACAGAAGACACTGATAACCGTTATCAAATACTGCTTTTTAAAAATTTATTATTGTGGGAACCAGCAGTTAGTGTAATGGCTATGTCGCTGGACTCCCATGTAGTTGACTGCGGTTCGCGTCCCGGACCCGGTGGCTTAAAAACTCACGCCGGGCGCATGTGCATGCGTGCCTAACATCCCGAGAGGAGAATGGAGGAGAAGGGATTGCCACATGACCATCCCACCCGGGGGATGATTTCTCGCTTTCTGTCTCTATGTCTCTCTCTGTCTGTCTGGCGAGCGCATGCGCCCTATAGCGAAAACCTCTCAAAAAAAATAAATAAAAAATAAAATTTATTATTGTTATTTTTTAACTTGTCCTGGAGAGACATGGAGGGAGAGAGGGAAAGTGAAAAAGCAAGTTGCCATGTCCGGGAGTTGAACCATGTTCAGCCATGTGGGAGTTCAGCGCCTTAAATACCATGCCACCTACTTTCTATAATCAAAAGGAATGGTGTTCAATTGTCCTGAAAAACTAGTGATAGAGAGTACTAGGTATGTTAACTATTATGTCCCAGGTATCATGTCAACATTTATTTATCTATGATCTCTAATTTCACTGTTGCTAATTGGGATCGCTGTTATTATCTTTTTTTTAAAATAAGTGATCAAATTACAAGTAGATGATTAAAGAAGTTAGATAATTGATCAAATTTATAAAGCATTTAAGTGACTTAATGGAGATTTAAGTCAGGTTCTATTAGGTAGCGTAGCTAAAGATATTTCATTACCCCATGGATGACAAATATCCCATTTCAATTTCTTTCCCCTGGCAGATATTCTATACAACTCATAACTTTTCTGCTCAGGAATACACTCCCTCAGAATCTTTCTAAACACGGAATCAACATAGCGCTTACCTATTGATCATATCTGACACAAATAATAAAACCTGGGGTGAGCTGATATCATAGTGGTTACGTGGTTATACTCCCACATGGCAGACCGTGGTTCAAGTCTCTGACCCGGTAGCTTGTCAGGTAGGGACCAAAAGTTAGCGTAATGGCTATGTCGCTGGACTCCCATGTAAACGACCACGGTTCGCATCCTGGACCTGGTGGCTTAAACTCACGCCAGGATTGTGTGCATGCATGCCCAAGATCCCAAGAAGAGAATGGAGGAGAAGGGATTGCAGCATGGCCATCTCCCCTGGGGGGTGATTTCTCGCTTTCTGTCTCTCTGTCTCTGTCTTTCTGGCAAGTGCACATGCCCTGTAGCAAAAACCTCTCCAAAAAAAAAAAAAAAATCATGCGAGGCATGGGTGCGTTCATTCCCAAGATCCAGAGAGGAGAATGAAGGAAAAGGGATTGCAGCATGGCTATCTCCCCCAGGGGATAAATCACCAAAGTTATTTTACACTTTTCCTCTCACTGTCTCAGTTTCTCTCTCTCTCTGGTGAGTACACATGTCCTAAGGTCAAAACCTCTTAAAAAAATAATAAACCTAAGATAATATTGTGTCAGAACATGTCTGTTTTGATCTACTCTCTGTTGATTCATAACTGAATACCGAATACCTGAAACTCGATATATAAAAAATGATTTATTCAGTTTAAATATTTGGAGATCAACGTCCCAGGGCCATATCTGGTGAGAGTCCCCTTGCCGGTGGACAAGGTGGTAGAAGGCACACATGGTGGGATAGAGTAAGAGTATGCACGTGTCCGTTTCTTTCTGTGTCATTCCCTCTCCGTATGAACCCACCAGGATGCAATAAGAGAAGTCTCCCAGAGGACCCACCTTGCCCGCTTAGTCTTGTTGCAACCACATTTCTTCCATCCCATGAATGTCTGAAGGACACATTCAAATCACAGCAGTGCCAATCTACCTTTGGGGTAACCCCATGTCTTTGTGTCTACAAGTGATCTTTTAATTGTTTTAAGAATCCTATGTGCATATAACCCTGATCATAACCCTTCAAATATATTCTTTTCCCCCTAGTTTCCAGACTTGTTTCATCTTCTAGTCCATGAAATCAACCTGTCTGCCTGTAATTTCCAGTTCAATGAAAGCCAACTTTGTTTCCTTCCAGTTCTCTACCCGGATGGTGTTCCCTTTCTCTAGGCGGCTCTGACTAGGTTGAATGAAATAATGATGTTCCAGATAAACACGGACTTGTTTTTCTCCTTGATTGTTTCATCACTTATAAACACCACCCGTTCCATATTAAAGCTCCGTCTCCAGATAAGTATTGATTTAGGAGTCTCTCTGCCAATGATAAGAAAGAAGTGCAGAATGCCTCTTACAGAGAACTCAGCTGTGGCCTAAATAGTATCCTAAGTGACTTTACAAAGTAAGAAATGACCAACAGCTGGGAGGAATTTCAAATAAGAACTTTTTTTCTTCTTTTCCTTTCTTTCTTTGTCCTCTTGCCTCTCTTATTTTTATCTTGTTTGAGATAGCTATGAAAGAGTCCATAAGTGGGATGATCAGAAATAAGCACATACATTTTTGCAGAAGTTGAAAATTACAAGTGTATAAAGATGTGTGTACGTGTGTATATATATGTAATATATATACATTTAACACATGTGTATGTGTATATATGTAATATATACATTTAACACATATGTGTGTATATGCGTGTGTGTATATATATGTAATATATATACATTTAACATTCAGGGCAATGTACACAGTGGGAAATCAGAAACAATCTAAATACCTAGTATAATACAATTGGTTAGGTAAATTAAAGCTGCATTATGAGGGTAATCATGTATTTTCACATTAATGAAGGCTTCAATTCTTATAGGGATATACAGACCTGTAGATATACTAACTTAAATTCAAGCAATCGTGAGGCCTAGCCATAGAAGTACACAGGTAGATGCTGCTACTTGGCAGGCTGAGGCAGACTGAGGTCACATGGGAGGCCCAGGTGGGATTCCCAGTCCACCATTAAAAGCTCCCTCCTTGGGAGGCCGAGGCAGAAGGATCATAATATAGTAGGATCTTGTCTGAAAAGAGACCCGCTCATGGTAGCGCAGTCTGTGTAGCATGCTGCTCTGCAGTGCTGAAAGCCACATGGCTAACTGTGACTTCAGAACCTGCATCTACCTGGAATAGTCTGGGCCCGTGCCTACCCAGGATTCTGACTTGCTGGAGAGTTGGCAGAAGGAAATGACAGTATGACAAGACTTTGCCATGGGTGCCTATTTCTCTCTCTTGCCTTTTCTCATAAAAGAAATTAAAAACAAAGAAAAAAAATCAAAAGATTATATCAACTAAGGAAAGTTACATGTGCTTGCTGGAGAGAAACAGAGAGATAGAGATAAAGAGGTAAAATGAGAAATCACTCTCTGAGGGGATGGCTACACCACAATCCTTTCTCTGCTATTCTCCTCTTGAGAATTTGGGCACACACATGTGCTGGAGTGTTTTTCAAACTACTAGGTCTGGGAGTTGAATCATGGAGCCAGCCCTATGGGATCCATTGCTTTAACCTCTATGCCACCTGCTGGCCTATAGTATGCTATTTTGAAGGTGAAAAATGTCTCAAATTGGGGCCAGCAAGTGATGTGGTTAAGGTGCTGGATACTCCCACATGGCTGACCACAGATGGAGTACCAGACCTGGTGGCTTGCTTTCTCACTTTCTCTCTCTCTCTCTCTCTCACTCACTCTGTCCCTCTCTGAACAAATAAAAAAATAAATAAAGTTAAATAAAATAATTATTAAAAAAATTCTCAAAGCTCTAAAGAATATATGAACAATAACAGAAATGATTTCTGAAATTTCACATGATTTACTCATCATTCTATTTGAAAATCTTTTTACTAATTTTTACCCATCAAAAAGTCATTTATCATGCAAGAAAGAAGACTGAAGTTATTTTTGCAAAGACTTAATAAAACCAACAAAAATGCCACTGCAGCCTACAAGACAAGCCTGATAGAAGAGATGTTGAGAGGAAAAAGACAAGCAGTAGGTGAAAGCCTATCTGGGATGATTTATAACCACATCATTTCAGTTGAAGTACTTAAAAGTTTTCCAGATAGCTACAGAAGTAAAAAATTAAAGTGAAACCCAAGAAATAACAATGCCAATATAGAATCAGAAGAAATATAGTGTAGAAATTAAAATGCTAAAATGTCTATTTTATTTTAATCAGAAATAATTTGTTAAATCAGAAATGAACAATGGGAATCGCTTAGCTTTCAGTTACCAATTCTGTTTTCCTTTTTAAAAAAAATATGACTAAAATAGTATATTTTAAATACATTTTTCTAAAAAATGAAATGCTTTGTAGCTAATTAATAAAGTGGATATGTTACTATAACTTTATCTTAGAACTAATAGATGGCTTTAACTGTTAATATAATCTATTTGGCATTTAAGTATGCTATTTTTATGACAACTGTCTTATTATTTAGAATGAGTCAATTTGTTTTTAGCTAGTTAGATTTGAAAATATTTCTTCCTAGCCTATTTTCTTGATTTTGAATGAAAACCATGCTTTCATATAATGCCTGGCTCATAAAACATAGGTTATTCATTTATTGGATTCATTTAAAGTATTGATTCATTTATCCCACAGATTTTTCTAAACATCAAACAATTTTCTTAGAAGTTGAATCAAGAGTTATCTTGTCTCATCTTCTTTTGACATTGATAGTTGGAATTATTCACTTTGCAGTGATTATTTGACATCCTCATAAACATATCACAGCACCAATATGACTGTATCCATACCTTCTAACCAGAAAAATTCCTCCCAAAATTGATCATACTGTTTGCATTTATATTCATTTCATCCTTTAGTTGTACCCTCAAAACATACTGTAATAATATTAACACAAACTTTAATTCTCCTTGAGAATTCATATTCCAAAACATTTATCTTTATAATTTTATTTTAATATTTTTTATAGTTATGCATAATATTGTAGGTGAGAAAACTGAGAACAAGAAAGGTTAAATTTAATGGAAAATCCTGAACTCCAACCCAGGCCTAACTGCATCAAAATTTTTAGAGTCAAAAAGAACCATACTTTTTTTGTTTTGGTCTCATCCAATCTTTGATAGTCATAGAGATATCACTTCATAAATGGTGCAGGCTGATTGACGAACATTAAAGTGTCAGATTGTTCTTAATAATTATATTCGTATTAACCACTGTGTTTAAAGAACACCTTCCTATTTCACCCAAGACTCTAACCAGTTATAAATCTCATGCTTACACATCTATAGTCTTTTTCTCTTCATCTGAAAGTACTTCTATAAGAAAAGCAAGCAATAGAAAAATGTAGATTTCACTGAAAATTTAGTTATTAGAAACAACCACTGTTAAGAGTCTACTTTTTCTTTCAAGAACAAATTAGAGGGACTCGAGTCCAATACAGCTTGAAAATTTCCATTACCTTTTAATCTCCTAGGGTCAAAAATATGTTTGTTTCTACTCAAAAGATTAAGAAATCCAGATCTCAGAAAATGTTGAGAATTTGGGTTATGATTATTTGCATTAATAGGGGATAATTGACTAGAATTAACTAAAACTTTAGTATGATCACATGGCAGAAATTCTTTATAATTTGTTTTCATTTGTAAGGGCTTCTGTGCTTGATGGAGAGGGAGGGGGAGAGAGAAAGCACTCTCCCGTGGGGAATGGTCACACCACGATCGATCCCTTCTCTATGTCTCCATTCCTTCAGGATTTGGGCACACTCATATATGTATCTACTATGTTTTTCAAGTTGCCAGGTCTGGGACTCAAACTATGCTAACCACTAGGCTGTGAGACAGGCCTAGAATTTTGCATAGTTTGAATTGCATGCTTCATACAGAGCTCATTTACTTATATAAATAAAGTTACAACTGACTATAGGAAAAGAAGCCAAGAGGACCACAGTTGAGGTTATAATTCTACTGTCTAAAATGAGAGTAGTAAGGAGAAATGTCATAAGAATGGCTCTCATTTACTTGGATATTTATTCTGTGCCTGAGTTTATGCTAAGCATGTGTCGCCATTATCTTATTTGATCTTTACCACGCCATTTGCATTTAGTTGATGCCATACCTGAGATTGGCATTCCATCAGATTGATGAGCATGTTATTTTGAGTTTCAATCACAGATGTTTAGAATTATTCAATTTTAGGTTAGGAATACTTTTAGACATATAGCTTAGTTTAGAAATTAGGAAACTCATGTGTCTAAATCCTACAAAAAGGGAATTGCAGTTTTAACCATTCTTTCTTTGTAGATTATATTCTATGCATGAGCTTGTTTAAGAAGTCAAATCAGAGCAAGAAATTTTTAAGCCAATTAGATTTCATCTACAAAGAATCTGACTTCAGAAAATCAAAAATTAGATGTCTGAAGATTATTTTGATTTTTAGAGCTTAACTATAAAGATAATTTGAATCTCTAAATTTTAGTAAAATCAAATGCTGCTGAGAATCAATATATACTAACTAAAGAGATAAAAAGCAGTGGGTGTGTGTGTGTGTGTGTGTGTAGAATGAATATAATTAGTTCTATATGAGATGCACAGGTAAAAATTAGATATGTATCTCCTTTCAAGTGGATCCAAATAAAGCAGTAATTTCAATTCAATGTATGTAGATGAATATAATGAAGACAGTTAAGAGACACCATGAACCATGCTTTCAAATTCTATATTGTTATTTTTCTCATGGCAGCAAATAATTGAGAACAAATAAAAATTAACAGGGACAAATTTCAAAGTATAAGCTGTGAAATATAATTAAAGATTTCTTTAAATTCCATACAAATATTTTCCTCCTATAAAATGACTGCAAAATTACTGTTGCTTATGTGATATGTAGAAGAATGTACACTTTTAGGACAAGAAATGGCATAATAGTTATGTCGCTGGATTCACACATAGTTGACCGTGGTTCAAGTACTGGACCCAGCAGCTTAAACTCATGCCAAGCGTATGTGCATGCATGCCCAAGATCCGAGAGGAGAATGCAAGAGAAGGGACTGTGAAATGGCCATCTCCTTTGGGGAGGTGATTTCTTATTTTCTGTCTGTCTGTTTCTCCAGTGAGTACATGCATCCTATAGCAAAAACCTCTCTAAAAAAAAGAAAAAAAAAAAAAAAGATGGGGCTAGCAAATGGTGTGGTGATTAAGGTGTTGGAATTCCCACATGGCTGACCATAGTTCAAGTCCCAGACCTGACAGCTTGTTCTCTCTCTCTCTCTCGGTCTTTCTCTGGCAAAACTCATGTGAAAATAATAATAATAGTAATAAATACAGTTAAATAAAATATTTTTTTAAAAAAAAAGAAAAAAGAAAGAAAAAGAATGTACACTTTTCATTTCCTAAACTTGCTGACTTTACTGTTCCCACACATAAGAGATCTGTAAAGTCAGTAAAGCTAAATTTCTCAGAAAGTTAAATTTCTTAAGCAGGAAGTCTGCATGAACTATAGTATACTTTCTTTAAAGCTGTCAAAATTTCTCTAAGTATCATGTAAGAATCACAGGCAGGCTATAAAGAAATTTCTTATTCTGAAATCCAATTTCCTTGAAGGATAATGTTCATACCTACAATGTCTAAAAATGCAAAAATTTAGATGATAGTGTGGTTGTAAAGGTTAGCATTGCTGTTCTTTGCCATTTCAATACTCTTCCTAGTAGTAAGAGTAGTAACTTCCAACTCCTTTGTAAAGCTTTCACAATGAATAAATTGGCACACTAGATCATTCTTAGCCAAAATTTGTAAGTCATGAGGTCCATATTAGTTTAATCTGAGGCTTTGATATTGAAGAAAAAATGATCAGAATCCAATGAGTTCCTAGCTGAAGTATTTTACAATTGAAGAGTTGCAACACGAGAATTTCATGGTCTGAAATCTACTAGTGGATATGGACTATACCTACCCCATGAGAAAATAATGAAGTAAGGAAATATGTAGGAGATTACTACTCATTAAGAAACTCTTTTTTAGTAAACAGGATTGTGTGTAGACTGCTTCTAAATACAATACAGTAAATATAAATATAGGGAATGTAATATTTTCAAAGACATCTACAAATCTAGACACTGAAGTGACGGCCATTTTAACAAAGATGCAATTTATGGGCTCTAATATCTGCAATTTAGACTATGAATAATTTATTGATTAAAAAAGCCAATAATTTTTTTTTCTTCCTTCTTCCCTGCACTATCATGAGTTATTCTGTACTTTCATTTCCACTATACCATATTTCACTTTGCTAGGGACTCTTTGCAAGTAATAAGCATAGACCCCACCCAATCTGCTCAAAGGAATTCATTTTTCCTATGGTATATTGTTCAGGATTCTCTAGAGAAACAGAACCAATATATAGAAATGAGTGAATAAATAGATAATTAGTTTAATCTGAGACTTTAATATTGAGGAAAAATTACATATATATACACACACATATATATATAAAGTATATATATATGTTATATGGGTGTGTGTGAGAGAGAGAGAGAAGGAATTTTTTTAGAGGAATTGTCTCACATGATCAGAAAACAGAGAAGACCTGCAATAAGCTGCCAAGCTTCTCTCGAGCTGGAAAAACAACTAGAAGAGTCAGAATTTCAGAATCAGGGAAACCAATGGTTCAGTTCCACATTGGAGGCCTAAGGCCCCAGTGCCTTCAGGGAGCCTGTTGGAGGGACTATGACTCTAGACAGGCTATGACTCTAGAATCCAGTAGTTAGAAAAACTAGGCAGTCTGTATGGCTAGAGGGTTCAGGAGCCAAGCACTGGTGGGAAAGGAATGCCACCAAGGGCTATTTCTGAGCAAGGATGGAGTGGACAGATGTCCAGGCAGCAGTATGACATGCCCTGGTAAGAAGGGTCCAGGGAAAGGAAACAGAATCTTCACTTCTACTCTGTCCCTCCCTTGCCCCCAATTGAATAAATTGTGCCTCTTTACACTGAAGGTAGGTCTTCCTCTTAGTCTACTGAGTTACATGCCAATCTTTTCTGGCAACACGCTCTTAGAAACCCCCAGGTGGCACAGTGATTAAGGCTGGACTTCCATATGGCCAAACATGGTTCTGGACCTGAACCTGATGACTTAAAGTCATGTCAGGTTCATGTACATGCTTCCATAATACCCCAGGAGAGTGGAGGAGGGATTGTGGTGTGGCCATACCTCCTGGAGGATGCTCACTTCTCACTTTTTTCTCTTTGGTGAGCACATGTGCCCTACTGCAAAAACCCTTCAAACAAACAAAAGAAAAAAATGCTACAAATTACAGTTCCACAAGGGACCTCAGTGCATAGCTCTGGCTCAGGATTTCTAATGCTGTTCTATTTAAGAAGTTAGTTGTGCCACTGGGATAAGCTCTGCTTCCAAGTTCACTTAAATGGCTGTTGGTTTCAGGAAACCTGCTTCCAAGTTCCTTTACTAACTTGATAGCAGGCTTCAGTTCCTTGTCCTATTTCCCTTTCCATAAAACTGCCTCATGACATGGTGGCTAACTAGAACATACTTGTAAAAATAAATGTACTATTTCAAGAAATTTCCCAATAGCTAGCTATATTCTCTGTTCCATATATTAGAATATGACCTTAACCTGCTCTATTGACCTAATTGCCACTTTTACACCCACATATCCTAAAGCACACTGAAACATGTACTCTATCTGACCATACTATATTCTTTGCTCCTCCATGTTTTTTCATTGCCTGTAACCTGGCCGAGAATGTTCGTGTTCGATGATGTGTCTCATTCATACTTTAAGAATATGCTCCAATACCACCTATTCTGTGAAGTCCTTACCTAGTTCCCTATTCCTATCCAAAGGAATTGTTTATATTTTCGTCATACCACAATTTACATATATTTGTCCAAATACAGGTGAAAAACATCTCAAAAGCAAGAATCATATCTTCACTGTTCTCTGTTCTGTACCTAACATAGTCAAACAGCTAGTATTTGATATTTGAGATTTGGGGATGGTTGTTATTTAATGTTATTATTTAAAAAATTGATAAATGATGAGAAAAATGTTAGAAATCTTCCAAATATACTATATTTATCTCCTCAAGACTTTCTCTATTTCCTAATTGCTAACTTCTGTAAGGTGCTTTTCATAAATTAATGAGGAAGAGAGTCAGGGATAATACATAGTTTTTGATGTAGAATTTTTCCTGCATTTTGTATAATATTCAAGAGTTGACGATTACTGGTTTGGAGACCAACAATTTCTGTGAACTCTTTACATAATATTTAAGGACTTTTCTTCTGGAAGTTCTATAGTTACTATACTTAAAAAGAGTGCTTTGTATTTCAATGGTTTAAATGAATAATACATTTCCCACATGTATTTGTAGAATTGCTTATGTTATTATCATTTAGCTTATGTCCTTTAAAAAATCACCTATTTTGTATTTATGCTAAAAAAGATATATTACTAGTATAATTATGAATAATTTTTTAAGGTTTCGGAAGCTTTAACTAAACAGTCACAGTGAAAAAAACGAGTATTGCAAAGATAGCTATTTTGAAAAGTTATTGAGAAAGCAGGAACCCAATCTAGCATATCTAAAAATATTGAATTACTCTTTGAGCACCAGAATTTTTAAAGCAGTCTAAAGTCCTTTTATCAAGGTATCTAATTTTAAAAATATTCATTAACTTTATTGTGACTTTATAAATGCTCTTAATATACGTATTAAGTGAATTAATCCAGATGTTCTCATACACAGTGAACAAGTGAAATGTGAGCTTTGGTTCTTTGTTCTGTGGAGAGACAAGTTGCCACTGCTATGTCAAATTTTCCTCATGAATTTTTCTTATTGAAAAAGTAATTGCCTTTCAGATTTGATTTTTTTTTCAGAGATTTTTTTTTTAATTCAGTCTTTCAGAGCCGCTTTTGGAGTTTAACTTCATGCAGTTTTTGAGTTATAATAGGAATTTTAATAGCAGTAAGATTATCTCTGCATCACTGCTAACTAGGAGCTCTGGTTTGACACTTGATTTTCAAAACTAAATTAGAAAAAATATATATGCATGTAGCTTATTTAAGGACATTCTGACTTTTTCAATCAGATATTTATGTATTTTTTCATAAGTATATACTCTTTCAGCAACATAGTATTTACTTTTAACATCTGGATCTATTAAACTTTGGATTCTGAAATCTAATGTTTATACTGTAACTCTGCTTGTGTGACTCTGGTTAAAACTTATGAAGCATTTTATTCAAAATACATTTAGCCAGTGTCAGAATGAAATGCTATCAGTGACTATGTTTAAGCGTCATAGTCCTATTGGTTTAGTGGGATTACTCAACGCTAAAAGAGAAAAGCAGAGATGTAGCAGAGTAAATGACTTACCCGGACTACCTAACTCGACATAGCTGAGGCTCAAACATAAGTTTTACAACTTCAAGTTCTATCTTTCGTATTCTACTCTTTCCACATTTATCCTCATGTTTAAGGTGATATCTTTACTGAAGTGATGATTTGATTTGTTATTTATTTATTTATTTTTTGTGATGGGGTGTGTATGCTTGCCAGAGATAGAAAGAAGGAAGGTGAGAAATAACTCCCCAGGTGGCTGGCCACACTGCAATCCTTTCTCCATTCTCCTTTTGGGATTTTGGACACACGAGCACATGCACTTGGAGTAATTTTCATGCCCTTGGCAATGTCCATTCTCCTCATTGATTCTGTGAATGTGATTACTAAAATACCCTACATAAGTGAAATGAGTTACCTTAACAAAATGCGGTGTTTGTCTTTCTTTCTTTTTTTTTTTTTCTCTTTTTTGTGGAGTTTTTTTTTTCTATAGTGCACATGCACTCACCAGAAAGACAGAGAGAGACAGAGAGACAGAAAGCGAGAAATCACCCCCCAGGGGGGATGGCCACACCGCAATCCCTTCTCCTCCATTCTCCTCTCAGAATCTTGGGCACACACGCACACATGCCCAGCATGAGTTTAAGCCACCGGGTCCGTGACTTGAACCGCAGTCTGCTCCATGGGAGTCCAGCGACATAGCCATTATGCAAACTGCTGGTCTCTGGTATTTGCCTTTCTGTAGCTGACTCATGTCACTTAGCATAATGTCCTCAAGGTTCATCTATGTAGTTGCATATTACAGAATTTCCTTCTTTTTAAAGGCTGAATAACTTTTCATTGTATTTATTGTTAAAAGAAAAAGAATATTGTTACCTTTTTAAAGCAGAGTAAGGCACATATTATTTCAAGGTGGAGGTGGATGGAAATAGATATAGTGACCACAGCAAAGGGGGGAGGGATTAAACTCAATTTGGACTCCAATAATGACAAGTGGATATTTATAAACAAAGAGCAGAATGGGAGTAGGTGGAAAGTACTAACTGAAAACACTGAGGATAAGGAAGTGTTTGGATAAGTCATGTAATCAGATTATTTCTGAAGGTGTGCCAGAGTATATGATGTAAAGGATGGTCAGATAAGGATGAAAGATTTTCCCTAAACTAATTTAGCATGATTCTCGCTCAAGCTGTATTCAACAGAGACAGAGAAGAAATCCTAAAACTGGGCCTAATTAATCTGAGTTTTCAAAGGAGTCTGAACAAAGTTTTAATCAAAGAGTCTTTATCTGCCACATTTTCTTAACCTAAACATTTTATCAATATTTTTAAATTTTTTTTATTTTTAATTGCCAGAGAGCACATGCACTCACCAGAGAGAACGCATCAGCCCATGGGGTGTGATCATGCTACAGTCCTTCTCTATTTCTCTATCTTGTTGGCATAGTGGGCACGCATGCACTCGTGTTGTGTATTTTCGAAACTGCTGGGTCTGGGACTATAACTGTGGAATGAGACATGTGGGATCCAGTATCCTACCACTATGGCACCTGGTGGCCCTGATCATTCTATTTTTAAAACTTATTCTAGGGACCAGCAAATGGTGTAGTCACTGAACTTTCACATGGCTAACTGCAGTTCAAATCTCAGACTCTGTGGCTTCGACATCATGCTGGGCACATGTGTGTGTATGTCCAAGATCCCAGAAGAATGGTGGAGAGGGGGTTGCGGCTTGGGCATCCCTTCTGAGGGGTAATTTCTTACTTTCCTTCTCTGTCTGTCTCTCTCTCTCCAGTAAGTGTACACACCCTAAGGCAAAACCTGTTAAAATAAACAAAAAATTTTAATCTAAGGAGAAATGCACGTCAACATGAGATGCCAAGGTTTGTGTTGTTGTTTTTTTTTTTTTCCTTCCCATGAATTGTAGAATTTTATTTTAGAAAGGAATAAAAGTAATCTCAGTCCCTGACTCTAAAGAGCATTTTTTTTTCAAACTCCTGAATTACTGTCTTTTCACTTTTATGTGATCGGGCGACTCTCTGCTTTCATACAGTTCCTACCACCCTGTTTAGCACACATCAGTCTCAGGAGAAACAGATAATTCCTTACTACAACTCTGTGTGAGAGAAATCTAACTTCCTCTTGCAAATGAGAAAAACCTATAAAGAAGCTAATGAATTTAATCAAAGTTCAAAAATGCATGTTTTGGTTATATATATTTTATCCCAGCAGTTTAACATGCATATATTAAAATACAATGTACAAAAATAAACACATGCGCAGATACCATAGGAAAAATTTTTCTTAATTCATCAGTTATATGATACCTCTAGGAATTCTAATTATACCCAAAATTCAGAAGTTTGCAAGTTATTCAGAAATGATTATCTGCTTAATTTGCTTCTGAGAAACTAAAGTTAACAATACAATTTTAAAAATAACCCACAGGGACTCATTTCAATTGGCAGCAGTATTTTATTTCTATACAGAAGGATAAACAAAACTTTCCTTATCACACTGAGTATTTTTATTCTCTTGTTAGTTTTCTGTTTTGGCTATAAACAAATCACTATCGCAAGGCTCTTACCTACTCTGTAATTACTGGTGTTTATGAAAGCTCCATTCAGAATGAGATTACAAGAAAATTATAGACATAAGCCACACTTGAAGTTGTTTAATATGACAGTTGGAATAGCTTTTACTCTGAGTGTATTACTGGACTGGTGGAGGATAGTGCATGATACAATTTTAGTTCTGACTCAAAGTATTAAAATTAGTCTACTTCTCATGTGTTTTCATGAAAAGTGATTTTTAGAGACTAATCTCTGTAAACAGCATTTCCCACTTTAATTAGCAGTGCTTCATGAAACAGAGAGTGTTTTGCTAGCTTTTGTTGGTCTAGAGCCCATTTTAGTAACTATCATGATAGACAAATAATTTTTTCTCTTCCGGTAATTTCCAGAGAAATTTTCTTCTGTTATTCTAACAAAGTACTAGATATCCAACTATATCACATATTTTATTATATGTTTCAGTTTTGGTCTTAGGAAGGGTCTTGCTATTTTGCAAGCTCCCTCACAATAGCCTCCTGAGTAGTGGGCACTACAGATGTGCACCACCATACTGGGCTTTTAGGGTGGGCTGTGAATCAAACCCAGGTCTTCCATGTGGCCTTAGCCAGCCAAGTTGAAGTATGCGTGTGTGTGTGTGTGTGTGTGTGTGTGTGTATGTATACACACACATTTTAAATTTTTTGGAGAGGTTTCTGCTATAGGGCACATGTGATCACCAGAAAGACAGAATCAAAAATTGAGAAATCACCCCCCCAGGAGGGATGGTCACACCACAGTCCCTTTTCCTCCATTTTCCTCTTGGGATATTGGGCATGCACACACACACACATCTAGCGTGAGTTTAAGCCACCGGGTCCAGGACTCGAACTAGAGTCGACTACATGGGAGTCCAGCAACTTAGCCAATACGCCATCTGCTGGTCCCCTATTTTTAAATTCACATTAATGATATAAGAGGTAGGAAAGTATTAATAAAAATTGCAACTGTATCATCAGAGTTAATTGTTCTATTCAATTTTGTATCAATATTATTTAATATTATTAATATATTTTGATATCATTTTTCTTTTTAGTATGTGTGATTTTTTTCTAATATATACATGTGACTGCCTTTTTTAAAAAGAATTATTTTATTGAACTTTATTTTTAATTTGATCAGAGAGGGACAGAAAGAGAAGGTGAGTAAGCAAGCTGCTGGGTCCGGGACTCAAACTGTGGTCTGCCATGTGGGAGTCCAGCACCCTTAACCGCCACACCACCTGCTGGCCCCCATGATTTCTCTTTTTTATGAGCACATACAAAATAGCCTTCAAAGTGGTAATGATAACTGTCTGAGACTCATTTGGAAAGCCGCCTGGTTTTTTTTTTGTTTTGTTTTGTTTTGAGAGGTTTTTCACTATAGGGTGCGTGCGCTCGCCAGACAGACAGAGAGAGACATAGAGACAGAAAGCGAGAAATCACCCCCCAGGGGGGATGGTCATGCCGCAATCCCTTCTCCTCCCTTCTCCTCTCGGGATCTTGGGCACGCACGCACACGCGCCCGGCGTGAGTTTTAAGCCACCGGGTCCGGGACGCGAACCACGGTCGACTACATGGGGAGTCCAGCAACATAGCCATTACACTACCTGCTGGTTCCTGAAAGCCTTCTATTTTTAATCCAATGTACCAAAAATTAGAAAATACCTGCAAAAGGCAAATTTCATGATTGCAATCATTCGATTCTCTTTCTTTGGTTTTTGTTTGCTCGAGCGGTGCAGCCATATACTTATCAGCTAAGGGTTCTCATTGGAACTTAAAATATCAAGTTTAATCTTGTTCACCAAAAACATAAGGAGCAAATATAATAAAAACCAACTAGTTTAACAAAAAGACTAAACCCATCCTTAAACCTGAAAAAAAAAATGGAAAAAGCATAGGCAAATATTATCAATAAAAGTATATACTAGAAATTTGGTATCATTTAGAAAACTGCTCATAGAACCAGAGAAAGATTTTTTTCTAATATATACATGTGACTGCCTTTTTAAAAAAGAATTATTTTATTGGGGAAAGATTCAATACTTGAGGCAAAAATAAAATTTGCAGGAATGATTGTATTTAAAATGCATCCGTAGTTTAGAGGTACACATATCCAAGCCTTTGTGAATATGTATGTGAATTATAACTTTTTGTTTTTTAAAACATTCTTTAAATACTTTTATTTATTATATTATTATTATTTTAAAATTTGCTATAGAGCGTATGTGTTCATCAGAAAGAGACAGAGAGAGAGAAGGAAAGTGAGAAAGCAAGTCACCAGGTCCAAAACTCAAACTATAATTGGCCATGTGGGAGTCCAGGGCCATAACCACCATGACACCTGCTGGCCCTTATTTATTACTTTTTAAAGTAATTATGTGACATTTTGAAAATTCCTCTTTTAAGAAAAATCTGAAACAGTTGCAGTACTAACATTTTCATTTGTGATTTGGGCATCATGGCTTCTCACTGTCATGGCTATTGTGTATATAATTGAGATAGATTTTTTTTTTTCTAGGAAGAAAGATACTCTAAGTTTATAATTCTTGGGACCAGTAGATGGCGTAATGGTTAGGTAGCTGGACACCCATGTAGTTGACTGTGGTTTGAGTTCTGGATGCAGTGGCTTGAAAATCATGCTGGACATGTGTGCATGTGTGCTCAAAATCCTGACAGGAGCATGGAGAAGGGCTGTGATGTGGCTTTCTCCACAGGCGGTGTTTTCTTATTTTCTATCTGGGGAGCACATGTGCCCTCTAGCAAAAATCTCTCAGAAAACAACAAAAACGTCCAGTTCTTTAGAATGTAGCTATGAAAGATTTGTGGGATGTGATGATAATACTATGGTTCTAAATCAAGATAGGTAATCAAGAATGTGGTGTGGCCCTCCCCAGCTAGGGGGTGATTTCTTGCTTTCTGTCTCTCTGTCTCTTTGGCAAGCACACACACACCCTATAGTGAAAAAAATCTCTTAGAAAAAAAGTTTAATTAAAATAATTTTGAATTTTATAATTTAATATTAAAATATAAGCATCTATTTTATCTAAAAAATTGGAAGATGCAATAAAAAACAAGGGAAAAATATTTAAGGTAATACAGTAGATTTATATTTTCACAAAGAAGCTAATGTCAGTTTAAATTTAGCAAAGTCTCCAGAACTCCCCAATTTCTCACAGGCAGCTTCAACTATTTACAGTATCTTTCTTACCCTAAGTCCTATACATTGTGGCCCCTTTCTTAAATAACTGTGGCTACTTACGCTTTAATAAGACATGCAACCTAGTGCACGCACATACCTCTCTTCATAATTACATTTTTTTTTTGTAAGTGTCTCTGTTTACAAGCTACTAGCAGAATATGAAGGACTTAAAAAGCTTGTGGCTGGGCTAGCAGTTACTGTAATGGCTTTGGTACCT
>NW_006159584.1:2023240-2046962 GCF_000334495.1 Tupaia belangeri chinensis | reverse complement strand
AGGTGAGAATGGAGGAAATGGGTGTGCCGTGTGGCCATTTCCTCTAGGGGGTGATTTTTCACTTTCTGTCTGTCTGTCTTTCTTGCAAGTGCATGCACCCTATAACAAAAACCTTTAAAAAAAAAAAAAACCTTGTGGAAAAATAAAATTAAAGTATAAATTTATTTGAGTGTAAAAAAGATAGAAATCCATGCAAAGTTTTGTAATACTCATTTATATGAACTTTTTGAAGATCCCTGGTATATTTATGCAATGCATGATGGGTTGGTGGTTATGAGTGGAAGGATAAAATGTATTTCTTCTTTGATTCTCCCTTTCACTGTACCTTTATCATCATTAAAAATGCAACTTTAAAATCTATAAGATCTGATTTCATCTTTGCCCATGGGCATCACATTAGTAAGTTTCTAATCTTAAGACTTCTGCTTCCTTTTATCCACAAAAGATCCCTGATTCTGATTTATTCACCCATCTCTGAAAATTTTTTTCTATCCATTAATTTCTATGAAATTTTATACTCTTTAATGATATTTTTTCTAAAAGAAGTATCTTGCTGAATCATGTAAAATAGTGGACTTTTCATGGTTTTGGAAGTTATGCTGCATGCTTCATGAGTAGTAATTAAAAACTTAAACCTTTGAACTTCAGCAATAATTCTAAGGGGAAAAGCATTACTTTTTAAAGTGATTATTGCTTAATTGGACAAGAATGCTAATTAAGTGAAAAAAACCTTATAATTTATGTTTCCACCCACATACACTTTGTTCAAACCTTTGTTTCTGAAAAATCTTCTTGAAAAAGGTACTCTTTCCATTACCTTGCCATCTCTACATAAATACCAAAAGAATATTTTGTGGGTTATGTTTACTGCTTTTTAATGATCTTTCTATAAAGAATGATATGAAAAATAGAAATTATTTTAGGATATAGAAGGCCCTGTTAAAATCAGCATACTCTGACGTAAGGAGAAAATGTGGTTCATAGAAATAAAATGAACCTGAAGAACTACTGTTATATATAAACCATGAATTTTAATGACAAAGGATTTGGTACTTATTTGTGAATAGCATAAGTATTTTATTCCTATTTTTCATAAGCAGATTCTTTCCCATTTTGATAATTTCAAAAACTATTGTATAATTTATATATTTATATACAGATATTGCCACATTCTCTGTGGGGATTTGTAGTACCCGTAGTCCTTTTTCCAACAATCCATCACGATATCTTTAAGGAAATAAAACTTTAACATTTACCAACTATCGACTCTTGCCTATTCAACAAATGCTGCAAAAATCATGGAAAATTAAAAATCCAGATATATGTTCAAATGTGACCAGAATGATTTAACTTTAATTAATGTAAATAATAGGTCATTATGTAATATTAACTTTTTTTTTTAAAAAAAATGCTCTCTTCGACACATACATTTAAATTCTATCTTGGCCAAGAACACTGAGGAGTTCTGGGATAAAAATCTGGGATAGGAGTTTGAGTACTATGATTCCTCTTCTCATGAGCAAAAGTTGAAAACACAAACATTGTCAGGTGCCCAGTGACAAATGTGATTACAAACGGAGACAAGAATTTTAGATAAAAGGAAAATCTAGAAAGTATAGCACATGGCTATACTTGAGAGAAGAAGAACTTGTCTGAGAGGTTTTACATGAGAAAGAGATTCTTAAGGTGAACTGAAGGAGCAAATGCCTACACAGAAATAGCAAACAAATAGATTAAAGAAAATAAGGTGGTGGTCATGAACACAGGGAGTCAGGAATTAGTTTAGATTTTAAAAAAAAGGTCATAAAAAACAGCCCTGGAATTAAAAGATTAGAATAAAATCATCTCTTGTACTTATAATTTCTCTTCCCATGATGTACAAAAGAAATAGGAAATGGATATTTTCTATTTTTTTTTGCTTTTTGTAAAATTAAGTAGGTAACTATCATTATAGTAATCACCCCAAAGGATACATAATAACTCATTTCAAAAGGCCAAAAAGAAAAAAAATGTAAAAACAATCATTAGAAGAGTCATACCAGTCATTGTCTATGTACTTTTAACAGGACAAAAAATGATCAAGACATTCCATTTGTACTTAGTATATAATAGAGGAAACAAATTTAAGGTAGTAAATTATGTTTTTTTTAAAGTTAAAGTAGTTGAAGTCACAGATAATTATCATACCACATTATAGTCATGGACACAATATGAGAGAGAATGGTGACTTTTTAGTTTGATAGCTTTTAGATGCAAGGATTCATTGCAAAATTAAGAATTTGTAGAGACAAATTAGCTATTTTACTACTCATGAAGCACATACTGTATGAGTAAGAAGATTTTTTAAATTATGTTTGACAGAATTTTATAATATAATTATATAATACAATTATTGTTTTGCAATTATAATACTCCCTTTCTTTTATAAGGAATGCTATAAAACCATTGATGTTGTTCTTGTTTTAGTTTGGCCTTCAGAAGAGTCATGACATACTTTTATCTTTGTTTTTCTATGTAAAAATATGTCATGAATATTCCAACAACCAATAGTTCTCTGTCCTACAAATATTCATGAACTCTCCTAGATGTATTTAAACAGGTTATAATGGGAATACTTATAATATTCAATAGCAATTAGTTTGCTCATCATCTTTTTTCTCTCTAATCCATTCTACCAAGTTAATCTTTATATTGTGTTCTTCATGAATTTTTTTTATGTTTTTAGAGAGAGACATCTTTTGCTATAGGGTACTCTTTATGAAGTATTTATGTAACTGTGAATAATTTGTGTTCCTTTTATTTTCAACACAATAGTCAAATTCTCAAAACTTTACATTCTCAGTTCAGTGCTGTGGTTTGTAAGCCTCCAAGTATTGAAGATTTTTAAATCATCTCTCTTTCAGTCACATATAGATTAGTGGGTTTTTTTGTATTTTCAATTGTGTTATGATTTTTTTAGTCACTACAGAAATTAATGTTTACCAGAAATTTCGTGTAATCAAATTAACAGCATTACATTAAAATCTAGTCTCTTTATGAAAAATCACAGGGACCCTGATGGATTTGCAGCATAAATGAAGGGCTCACATGACTCTTATGTAATTAGTTATTTTTCTAAGTCAGATTACTTATCTTCACACTTTCACCAGCTGAGGAGATTGATCACTTGCTTAATTATATAGATTTATAAGATAAAGGGTAAAAGTGTAAAAGAATTGCATCAAGACAACGTTTAGGAATATTTGTAAAAGTACTCATCTGAATCTCTTTTCTATTTTTTTTTTTTTTGAGAGGTTTTTGCTATAGGGAGCGTGCGCTTGCAAGACAGACAGAGACAGACAGAGAGACAGAAAGTGAGAAATCATCCCCCAGGTGGGATGGCCATGCCACAATCCCTTCTCCTCCATTCTCCTCTCGGGATCTTGGACATGCACGCACACGCATCCGGCGTGAGTTTAAGCCACCAGGTCCGGGACTCAAACCGCTGTCGACTACATGGGAGTCCAGCGACATAGTCATTACACTAACTGCTAGTCCCATGAATCTCTTTTCCTATTAGAGCAGTCTTATGGAATAGTTTTGGTGCTGACATTTCTTGGTATAAATAAGTATTGTACAAAGTAAAATTGAACAAAATGATCAACTATTTGGTTATCAAAGCTATGAAATATATCTAATGATTTTAATAATAATATATTCAAAGCTGCTTCTTTGTTTTTGAATGAGAAAGAGAGTATATGCAGAAGGAAGAGAGAGATTTTGGAGAGGGCCTGGCCATCTCTTGACTCTTCTGCTCCAATCTCCCACTCAGCTAGGACCACAGGCATAGGGCACCACAACCAGCCTGTTTGGGTTGAGCCAGGGATATGACCAAGCCCTCTCATGCAGCCTAGCAAAGCACTCTGTGGCACCCTCTTGCTCACCACAACTGGGCCCAAACACCCATGTTAATGTCACTTTTTGCTCAGCATCAAATGTACGGATTTACTTTTTGACAGAATTTTGCAATTTTAAAATTATGATAAAGTAGTTCCAGTTCAGTTGGTGAGGATCTTACCTACAAATCCTATAAAAACAAAATAAAGTAATATAGAGAGTACATACTTTCTGCATCTACATGAATGCAACTTTCTAATTCTTGGTCAGCCTGAATAGAATGTGAAGCAAAAGTAAAGTCTAGAAAAGGGGTGACCTTTAAGTCTACAATGATAACAGGAGCCATGGCATATGAATTTAGTTTCATTCACTCAGATGTCACCAAAGTACATAAAATATGCCTTTTCTCTGATCTTTATGTTAAATAAAAATTGTAAGTAAATTTTTCAAAGTATATATTGAAGTTATTCATAAAATGATAATTTATTAATTTGAATTCCTGTTTCTTAATATTTACCATAGGATTCCTTTTGTACATATTAATATTCAAATAAATACAGATTATTTCCTATTATTATAAACTGTATGTAATAAAAATGACATGCTTTACTAATTAATTTTCCATGGTTTTAGTTCATATAGATTTAGAGGAACAAATGAAGAATTTAAATACTACTGTTTCATATCCCTTTAAACATTTGCAGTTATTGCACAACATTTTACATATGTAAATATTTTACCTGAATCTGTTATTCACTTAAAAGACCATTATTTAAGACCATCTTTTCTACCAAGCAATAGTAATAGGAAAAACAAATACAATAATATGAATGAACTCTAGCACAAACATTTTTTAAAGAGAGGACTAATAAATTTATCAGACAAGAGATTTTTTTTTTGTATATTTGATTATATAGAAAATGTGTCAGGAGCCAGCAGGTGGTGTGGTGATTAAGGCATTGGACTCTCCCACATGACAGACCATGGTTCAAATCCTGGACCTGGTTGTTTGCTTTCTCACTTTCCTTCTCTCTCTGGTCTAATCAAAATAAATGAAGGACTACATACATTTTTTAAAAATTAAAAAAAAATTAAAATAATTATTTTAGTGTTTAAATGGTATTTAACAATATTTTTTTAAAATGTCAATAAACAATATGGAATGCAAAGTTGTAAGTATTAAGAACTCTTAACTTTATAATTTGAAACTTTATTTTTGTACATGTTGACATTAGGAAGCAGATGTTTAATATTATATATTTAAATATAATACAGTTTTTTTGTTTTATAAAGCGATTACTGCCCATTAAAGTTTGCATAGTCCAGGGGTCAGCATATAGTACAGCAGTTAGTGTCACTTGACTCCCTCATCGTTGATCATGGTTCAAATTCTGAACCCAGTGACTTGAAAATCACGCTGGGTGTTAGTGCATGCATGTCCAAGACAGTGAGAGGAGAATGGAAGAGAAGGGATTGAGGAGAATGGAGGAGAAAGGACCGTGGCATGGCCCTCCCCTCTGGGGGCATGATTTTCACTTTCCCTCTCAATCTTTCTCTCTCCTGCAGGTGCATACTCTCTAAGGCAAAAACCTCTTTTTAAAAGAAAGTTATATAGTCCAAAATGCAGTAGTACTTTACATGTACTATTCATCTAACTTTTCTCTTGTGGCATATAGAGGTTATTTGTAACTCTGATGCTAAGAAACATGCTTTCTTCTATTGCATACCTATACATTGTAGAATTGATGTTGTCACTATAAATGTTACTATACTTGTACCATAAATATAATTAAAACATTTTTAAGGTCTATGTCATAGGTCATGTGTGCTCACTAGAAAGAGACAGACAGCGAGGGAAAGTGAGCAATCACCTACCCAAGAGAGATAGTCATGCTACAATTCCTTCTCCTCCATTCTCTACTCGGGATTTTGAGCACGTAAGCATCCAGCATGATTTTCAAGCTGTAGGGTCCAGAACTCAAACTGCAGTCAGCCATGAGCCATTTAGGAACCCAGCACTTTAACCGCCACACCATCGGCTGGCCCTGTAATTTAAATTTTTAAAAAAATGTTTCACTCTAAAATGACTGGTAGTTGAGAGAAAAATATTAAAAATAGAGTTAGACCATTCCATTTAGTTTGTTGTTGAAAAGAAAAAAAAAAGACTTTCTGTAAGTGCATGGTTCAAGACACAAGGAAATAAGATATGGAAGTCAAGATCAGGAATTTTTAATATTTTATTCTTTAGTGTCCATATCTTCAATTTCAGGAAAACAGTGTTTGGACTTAAGACTTCTGAGAGTACTTGACTAAACCACTACACTTACAGAAACGTGTGGCTGTGCTTCACTGCTGAAGAGTGTGCTCGTCACGCACTGCATTTCATCCACACTATACCGTTGGTTTGCTGAAAGCCACCATCTTCTTCGTCGCATGTATGTGTCTGACTTTAATTGTAGTCAGTACTTTCACTCCTGTATTCAATCCCATGAACAACTATCATTTAAAGATTTATAGCAAACATTAGATGGATCAGAATTTTATATTTACTCAATTTCAATTTTGTCAGTTTTATCAGATCCTATTTTATATTCCATTTTCTGTTTTTATGAGAGATTTTTGCTACAGGGTGTGTGTGCTTGCTAGAGAGAGAGACAGAGAGACAGGAAGCAAGAAATCACCCCCCCGGGGGGGGGGATGGCCATGATGCAATCCCTTCTTCTCCATTTCCTCTCAGGATTTTGGGCACTCACACACATGTGCCTGGCATGAGTTTTAAGCCGCCAGGTCTGGGACTGGAACCTTGGTCGACTATGTGGGAGTCCAACAACATAGCCATTATGCCCTCTGCTGGTCTCCCATATATTAATTTTTTATTGCTGCATACAAATTGCCACAAACTTGGTGACTTAAAACAACACCCACTAATTACCTCATAGTTTCCATGGTTGAGGAGTCTGGTACAACTTATCTGGGTCCTCTGCTCAAAGTTTTGCAAGACTGCTACCAAAACAGCTGATCCACATTGTCATCTATGAGACTAATTAGGGAAAAACTCCAACAAAGCTCATTTAAATTGTTGGCACAATTTAGTGTTTTTGGTTGTATGACCTGGGACTGTTGCTTGGAAGCCACTCCCAGGCCTAAGTCACCCTTCAAAAGCATTTTACAACATGAATGTGTGTGTCTGCAAGTTCAGTAGATAATTTTTCTCTCCCTGTCCAGTGTGCTAAACCTGAACCTAAACTAAATCAAGGGAGTGGTATCTCATTACCTTGACCATATTCATCTACAATAGTTAGAAACAAACCATGGATTCCATTCTCACTCTTTGAGAAGGGATTATGTAAGAGCTTAAACCACTGAGGGGCACTTCAGTGTGTGACTGTCACACCTTAGACTGAAAACTTTGTATAGACTATTATTCAGTTCATTATTCATCCATTCACTCATTTTTTTTTCACAAGCGAATACCTTCTGCATTGTATTAAGTGTATTACTCAGAATCAGCACTTATATATAAATGAGCAAATGAATATTTTTAACTGCTGCTACTAGTTGTATATTATTAAAATTTTCATCAGTTATAGAATAAGATAGATGTTGTTGTCCTAATTTTAAACTGAGTTTCACAAGTTCTTACCAGTTTATAGTTATATAGGTAGAGAAAATTTTAAAAATATATATATCAGGAATGCAGCAAAACATTTCATTCCAGAGTCAGGACTTCATTGCAATTCATCAGAAAAATCACTAGCATTTGCCCACTTATATAAGTTTGATCTCTCTTGACTGACTTAATACTTTGGTTTTTGCTAATGGATATTCCCCAAGAGAAGACTCATTTGTTCATTTGTTTATTTATGTTTCTTAGCATATGTAACCTTCATCAAATAAGAATATTAGAGTCTGTTTTCTGTGCCAGAGAATGACATGACACAGAACTATCCCTCGAGCTTCCCTTTACAATCATGCATGCACTTGCTTGAGCTTTAAAATTCAGTTTTCAATGTACTCTTTATATCTTCAAGTAAACATCCCGCAGATAAAACACTGCTTAGGCTTCTTCCATTTCTGAGTGCTTATTCTTTCAGACTAAGCATTTTATATGATTTTTTTCTTACTATTTTTTAGATTTTTTTCCCCATAGGATATGTATACCCACCAGGAGAGAGAGACAGGGAAAAAGAGAGGGAAATTGAGAAAACACCCTCCAGCAAGGATGTGCACACCCCAATCCCTACTCCATTCTCCTGCCAGGATTCTGGGCACACATGAATATGCTCCTGGCAAGACTTTCAAGCCAGATCTGGAACTCAAACCTCAGTCAGTCATGCGGGAGTTCAGTCCCTTAACCACCACACCAAAAGCTGGCCCATTCTTATGATTATTTACCTAAGAAATTGCGGGAAATGTATTTCTTTCTAAGACTAGTATTTAGATAATTTTTTTTTTTGGAAAGGTTTTAGCTATAGGGCACGTGCGCTCACCAGACAGACAGAGAGAGACAGAGAGACAGAAAGCGAGAAATCACCCCCGGGGGGGATGGCCATGCCGCAATCCCTTCTCCTCCATTCTCCTCTCGGGATCTTGGGTGTGCATGCACATGTGCCCGGCATGTTTTAAGCCACCGGGTCCAGGACACAAACCGTGGTCAACTACATGGGAGTCCAGTGACATAGCCATTACGCTAACTGCTGATCCCTTTAGATCAAATTTTGACACAGATTGAAAATCTCTTTAAAGTTGCAATTAAAATTTAATGTTTCCGTAATTTTGGAATATTTTTATAAGAGTCTTGAAAGTACATATTAAGTAAAAAATATGAAAAAAGTGTGATCGGTCAATACTAAATTCTTCAAAAGGAAACTAATATTTCTACAGTAGAAGCTAAGTGTTTATTCATGCACTAAATATACAATAATTGATTGACTAAACACTGAAAAGAATATCCCATATGATACCAAGAGTTAATATAGGTATTAGATTTCCACTTTATTTTAAAATTTTGACATAGTCACATTTTATTAAACCAACTAGTATAGTCATATTATTGTAATATATGTCCTACATAAATCAAATATGGACTTTTCCTAATAGGACACAAATTTTAAATGTAAATTGAATAGGCTAATTAAATTTGTCACTGTTTTAGTGAGAATATACCTGGAAAAATTATATACTGTTTTCCTTTATTTAGAATTTTGTTTGAAACTACCATTTAAGGAAGGCTAGACCCAGGTCTAGCAGGTGGCATAGTGATCAAGGCATTGGACTGCCACATGGTCAACCACAGATCAAGTCTCATACCTGGAGGCTGGAAATTCATGCCAGGTGCGTGTGCATGCATGTCCAAAATCCTGAAAGGAGAATGGAGGAGAAGGGATTGTACCATGGCCATCTACCCTAGAGGGGGATTTTTCACTTTCTATATGTCTGTCTCCCCAGCAGGTGTACACACTTTATAGCAAAAAATCTTAAGGAAAAAAAAAAAAAAAGAAGAAGAAGAAGAAGGAAAAAAGATAGACCTCCAGGGCCAGGACTTCTACATGAATGACATGGTTCAAGTTCTGGACCTGGTGGTTTATTTTCTCACTTTCCTTCTCTCTCTCTGTCTCTCTCTGGTGATGTACCCTATACCAAATTTAAATAATAACAATAATAAATATAATTAAGTAATTAAAAAAATGGATCAACCCCTATCAATGAGTTAAGGTATTGATTTGAATTTTTCAAGGAACTACCACCAAAAAATGTCTAAATTTGGATTTGCCTAATGTATCATTATGGTTTCAGAAAACATATTTTAAATGAAATAAATCTCACTAAACATTTTCAATTGCTGAGTATGTATTTAAAATGTTTAAAACTGAAATGAAATACATTATAACAGTTACATGTAAATGCAGTACCTGTAAGTGCAATTCATTGTAAATGTAATGTTGACAGCAAGATTAGTTCTTATGGACTTATAAGTCTTCATTTTAAAAATTATTCTCAGGACCAGCAGGTGTCATGGTGGTTAAGAATGCTGGACTCCCACCTGGCCGAACATGGTCCAAGTCCTGGGTGGCTTACTTTCTCACTTTCTCTTTCTTTCTCTCTCTCTCTCTCTGTCCCTTTCTAGTCAAATTAAAATAAATAAATAAAGTAAAGTTCAATAAAATAATTCTAAAAAAAGTTATTCTCATCCATTTTGTTTTTTTCCACCATATTTAGGGTGGATCTTTATCTGACTGTGTGTGTGTAAATATGCACATGGAAAGAGAGAGAGAGAAAGGGCATGAGCCTATAAAAAGGCAAGTTGACACAGATTTTAAGATTGGCAACCAAGCACATTCAGACATCGTAGCATGTCAACAGGCTGTAAGCCTCATTCGTCAGACCCTGCTGGACAAGTGTTTTAGACTTCATGGCATTCTGTAGACACATAGGTAACTTTCCACTCTTATCTTGAATTAGCTGCAAAAACTGACCATTTCTGTCATTAAAATTGAATTAAATGTATAAGTTAATAAATATGAAATATCTATACATAATACATATATAACAAAATATAGACATACTTATTAACATCAGTTTTATGTGTAAATATGTAAAGTAAAAATGTACATAAATATATGTACGTTTATTGTGTATAAAATATAAACTATAGGCCTACTCAGTGCAACAGTTAAGTACCCCTGAAGTGATGCTAGATTGACCTGGAAGACCATGAGTTCAAGTCTCCAGTTGACTTGTACACCTACATGCTCACGCCCCTGAGTCTGACTGGTCAGACAGGCTGGGAGAGATCATGACCTGAGACCCTGTTGAAGTTCTTGTTTTTATCTCTATCTCTGTCTCTCAGCCTCATGAAATAAATAAACTTTAAAACAAATATATAAAGTTATCTTTTAATATAAGTACAAATATTGGGACCGGCAGATAGTGTGGTGGTCAAGGGCACTGAACTCCCATGTGTACAGCTGCAGTTCAAATCCTAGAACTGGTGACTTGCTTTCTTGCTTTCTCTCTGTCTCTCTCTCTCCCCCTACCTCCTCTCCTGTTGCTTGTTCTATCCCTTTCTAGTCAAATTAAAATTAATTAATTAATAGATTAAATAATTATATGTATGTACAAATATAGTTCTGTGTAGATGACTATACAGTATAAATTTCTATATAAACATATAGGGCAAAATATAAAGTTCTCCAGTAGGAAGGAATAGATCTAAAAAATCTTGAAATCTTATTTTCCTACAGTTTACATTACAAAAAACGAACAAAAAAAAGATTTATCAGCTCAAGTTTAAGAGTTATAACTGTTCTGAGTAGCAATAAAGACACTATGATGAGCTGTTTCTCACCAAGCTGTCATAGAAGAAAGGCTTCTAGCCATTCAGTCAAGGAAATTCCTACTTGCTGTGGTGAGGTATGGTAACTTCAGAAATCCTTATGTTTTCTTTCTTCTTTATTATTTTAATTTCTTTTATACAATCAAGCACTATCCATCACTACAGCTTGCAAAGTGAATTTACTCAACATGAATACACTTCACTTAGGTCCAGTTGAAGATACCATATACATTATCATCAACAGATAATCATCCATTTCTGTGTCTCATAAATGTCTTGCCTCTCTCTTTTTCTCCTTGATTCCTTTCCTCACCCTCTCTTCCTTCTTTATATGCGACAGTTGAGGTTGCTTGGGAGAAAGTTTTCTTTATTCCAGTCAGTGGAGAGCGTGAATTCGTATTTCTCCCAAGGAATACAGAGCAGTGACGTGTGATATCTTTGTGGCTCTATCTAGATTGTGTCAGAGACTAGGAGTATGGGGAGTCTGCGGCAAGTCTGTTGAAGGGCATACTGCAGACGCCCAGCTCCCACTGCCCTGCCAGATGCCAGCTTGCTTCCTGCCGTATCACTGGTGTGGGATTTCTCATCACAGCAATGACAGTGTGCTCCCAACTAGATGTCTAGAGAAAATTAGTGGTTTTTCACACAGCAGTCAAGGGCAGAGGTTGAAAAAATAGTTAACTTTATCAAAAATGTATCACAGAGAAGAGTGTGCTGTGGTGTCAGTCGTGACTGCTTTAGCCATGTGTCACCGCAACCATCCAGGACACAGGATGCTCAGATGAACATGCCAAGAACAGAGCTTTGCACGGTCTCAGGCTGTGGGTTTTTTTTTTTTTTTTTTCCAAAGTGAAAGATGGTGAGAGATTGTTTTTCTCCTTCCAGGAGGTAGGCAGAAATTTGTTCTCAGGGCAGTTGATACCACTGAGGATACTTGAATTGAGGGCTGTTGGACCAGTTATGCTTTTGCTGTGAAGTTCTCCACTGGTTGTTGTCAGAAAGCCTTTACATTGCCTGTTAAAATTAAACTTCCCTACCAGATAAGAACTAAGGGTAAAATGGCTGAATACATTTTTAAAATGCTAGCTGATATTTTCAGATCATTTATTACCTTTTTAAACATGCTATAACTTATTTATATTTATGGTTGTTTGTCTATATTCACTTTGTGAGGATGTTAAAACCATGGGGACAGAAAAATGAGTCAGTTTTGTTCACTGATATTTTCCAACTGCCTAGAATAGTGAGTGGTACTTAGGAATCTCTTAGTAAATGTTTGTTGAACAAATGAGGTTTTGAGAACATTGAATGCCACAGAAATTAATTTGAGCTTTGTCTTATAGGAGATGGTAAAAGAAAAACAAGCAATACAAATTTTAAAAAAAAAAAAAGTAAACTTGAGAAAGAATAATCTTTTTTTTTTTGGAAAGGTTTTAGCTATAGGGCACGTGCGCTCACCAGACAGACAGAGAGAGACAGAGAGACAGAAAGCGAGAAATCACCCCCGGGGGGGATGGCCATGCCGCAATCCCTTCTCCTCCATTCTCCTCTCGGGATCTTGGGTGTGCATGCACATGTGCCCGGCATGTTTTAAGCCACCGGGTCCAGGACACAAACCGTGGTCAACTACATGGGAGTCCAGTGACATAGCCATTACGCTAACTGCTGATCCCTTTAGATCAAATTTTGACACAGATTGAAAATCTCTTTAAAGTTGCAATTAAAATTTAATGTTTCCGTAATTTTGGAATATTTTTATAAGAGTCTTGAAAGTACATATTAAGTAAAAAATATGAAAAAAGTGTGATCGGTCAATACTAAATTCTTCAAAAGGAAACTAATATTTCTACAGTAGAAGCTAAGTGTTTATTCATGCACTAAATATACAATAATTGATTGACTAAACACTGAAAAGAATATCCCATATGATACCAAGAGTTAATATAGGTATTAGATTTCCACTTTATTTTAAAATTTTGACATAGTCACATTTTATTAAACCAACTAGTATAGTCATATTATTGTAATATATGTCCTACATAAATCAAATATGGACTTTTCCTAATAGGACACAAATTTTAAATGTAAATTGAATAGGCTAATTAAATTTGTCACTGTTTTAGTGAGAATATACCTGGAAAAATTATATACTGTTTTCCTTTATTTAGAATTTTGTTTGAAACTACCATTTAAGGAAGGCTAGACCCAGGTCTAGCAGGTGGCATAGTGATCAAGGCATTGGACTGCCACATGGTCAACCACAGATCAAGTCTCATACCTGGAGGCTGGAAATTCATGCCAGGTGCGTGTGCATGCATGTCCAAAATCCTGAAAGGAGAATGGAGGAGAAGGGATTGTACCATGGCCATCTACCCTAGAGGGGGATTTTTCACTTTCTATATGTCTGTCTCCCCAGCAGGTGTACACACTTTATAGCAAAAAATCTTAAGGAAAAAAAAAAAAAAAGAAGAAGAAGAAGAAGGAAAAAAGATAGACCTCCAGGGCCAGGACTTCTACATGAATGACATGGTTCAAGTTCTGGACCTGGTGGTTTATTTTCTCACTTTCCTTCTCTCTCTCTGTCTCTCTCTGGTGATGTACCCTATACCAAATTTAAATAATAACAATAATAAATATAATTAAGTAATTAAAAAAATGGATCAACCCCTATCAATGAGTTAAGGTATTGATTTGAATTTTTCAAGGAACTACCACCAAAAAATGTCTAAATTTGGATTTGCCTAATGTATCATTATGGTTTCAGAAAACATATTTTAAATGAAATAAATCTCACTAAACATTTTCAATTGCTGAGTATGTATTTAAAATGTTTAAAACTGAAATGAAATACATTATAACAGTTACATGTAAATGCAGTACCTGTAAGTGCAATTCATTGTAAATGTAATGTTGACAGCAAGATTAGTTCTTATGGACTTATAAGTCTTCATTTTAAAAATTATTCTCAGGACCAGCAGGTGTCATGGTGGTTAAGAATGCTGGACTCCCACCTGGCCGAACATGGTCCAAGTCCTGGGTGGCTTACTTTCTCACTTTCTCTTTCTTTCTCTCTCTCTCTCTCTGTCCCTTTCTAGTCAAATTAAAATAAATAAATAAAGTAAAGTTCAATAAAATAATTCTAAAAAAAGTTATTCTCATCCATTTTGTTTTTTTCCACCATATTTAGGGTGGATCTTTATCTGACTGTGTGTGTGTAAATATGCACATGGAAAGAGAGAGAGAGAAAGGGCATGAGCCTATAAAAAGGCAAGTTGACACAGATTTTAAGATTGGCAACCAAGCACATTCAGACATCGTAGCATGTCAACAGGCTGTAAGCCTCATTCGTCAGACCCTGCTGGACAAGTGTTTTAGACTTCATGGCATTCTGTAGACACATAGGTAACTTTCCACTCTTATCTTGAATTAGCTGCAAAAACTGACCATTTCTGTCATTAAAATTGAATTAAATGTATAAGTTAATAAATATGAAATATCTATACATAATACATATATAACAAAATATAGACATACTTATTAACATCAGTTTTATGTGTAAATATGTAAAGTAAAAATGTACATAAATATATGTACGTTTATTGTGTATAAAATATAAACTATAGGCCTACTCAGTGCAACAGTTAAGTACCCCTGAAGTGATGCTAGATTGACCTGGAAGACCATGAGTTCAAGTCTCCAGTTGACTTGTACACCTACATGCTCACGCCCCTGAGTCTGACTGGTCAGACAGGCTGGGAGAGATCATGACCTGAGACCCTGTTGAAGTTCTTGTTTTTATCTCTATCTCTGTCTCTCAGCCTCATGAAATAAATAAACTTTAAAACAAATATATAAAGTTATCTTTTAATATAAGTACAAATATTGGGACCGGCAGATAGTGTGGTGGTCAAGGGCACTGAACTCCCATGTGTACAGCTGCAGTTCAAATCCTAGAACTGGTGACTTGCTTTCTTGCTTTCTCTCTGTCTCTCTCTCTCCCCCTACCTCCTCTCCTGTTGCTTGTTCTATCCCTTTCTAGTCAAATTAAAATTAATTAATTAATAGATTAAATAATTATATGTATGTACAAATATAGTTCTGTGTAGATGACTATACAGTATAAATTTCTATATAAACATATAGGGCAAAATATAAAGTTCTCCAGTAGGAAGGAATAGATCTAAAAAATCTTGAAATCTTATTTTCCTACAGTTTACATTACAAAAAACGAACAAAAAAAAGATTTATCAGCTCAAGTTTAAGAGTTATAACTGTTCTGAGTAGCAATAAAGACACTATGATGAGCTGTTTCTCACCAAGCTGTCATAGAAGAAAGGCTTCTAGCCATTCAGTCAAGGAAATTCCTACTTGCTGTGGTGAGGTATGGTAACTTCAGAAATCCTTATGTTTTCTTTCTTCTTTATTATTTTAATTTCTTTTATACAATCAAGCACTATCCATCACTACAGCTTGCAAAGTGAATTTACTCAACATGAATACACTTCACTTAGGTCCAGTTGAAGATACCATATACATTATCATCAACAGATAATCATCCATTTCTGTGTCTCATAAATGTCTTGCCTCTCTCTTTTTCTCCTTGATTCCTTTCCTCACCCTCTCTTCCTTCTTTATATGCGACAGTTGAGGTTGCTTGGGAGAAAGTTTTCTTTATTCCAGTCAGTGGAGAGCGTGAATTCGTATTTCTCCCAAGGAATACAGAGCAGTGACGTGTGATATCTTTGTGGCTCTATCTAGATTGTGTCAGAGACTAGGAGTATGGGGAGTCTGCGGCAAGTCTGTTGAAGGGCATACTGCAGACGCCCAGCTCCCACTGCCCTGCCAGATGCCAGCTTGCTTCCTGCCGTATCACTGGTGTGGGATTTCTCATCACAGCAATGACAGTGTGCTCCCAACTAGATGTCTAGAGAAAATTAGTGGTTTTTCACACAGCAGTCAAGGGCAGAGGTTGAAAAAATAGTTAACTTTATCAAAAATGTATCACAGAGAAGAGTGTGCTGTGGTGTCAGTCGTGACTGCTTTAGCCATGTGTCACCGCAACCATCCAGGACACAGGATGCTCAGATGAACATGCCAAGAACAGAGCTTTGCACGGTCTCAGGCTGTGGGTTTTTTTTTTTTTTTTTCCAAAGTGAAAGATGGTGAGAGATTGTTTTTCTCCTTCCAGGAGGTAGGCAGAAATTTGTTCTCAGGGCAGTTGATACCACTGAGGATACTTGAATTGAGGGCTGTTGGACCAGTTATGCTTTTGCTGTGAAGTTCTCCACTGGTTGTTGTCAGAAAGCCTTTACATTGCCTGTTAAAATTAAACTTCCCTACCAGATAAGAACTAAGGGTAAAATGGCTGAATACATTTTTAAAATGCTAGCTGATATTTTCAGATCATTTATTACCTTTTTAAACATGCTATAACTTATTTATATTTATGGTTGTTTGTCTATATTCACTTTGTGAGGATGTTAAAACCATGGGGACAGAAAAATGAGTCAGTTTTGTTCACTGATATTTTCCAACTGCCTAGAATAGTGAGTGGTACTTAGGAATCTCTTAGTAAATGTTTGTTGAACAAATGAGGTTTTGAGAACATTGAATGCCACAGAAATTAATTTGAGCTTTGTCTTATAGGAGATACTAATGATATAAAACTCAAGATCAAAGTATTATGTATTGAGTGGGTATAGGAAAATTTTCTGAAGCCTAAAAAAAATATATCACAAATTACACTTGAATGTCAAGCCACTGATATATAGGACTATAACATAATTGGAAAAGCCATGTTCCTCCTGTATTTTAAATGATAACATACAATTTTCAATTCACTATTGCAAAACCATGTCATTATTAGCTATACCAGAATGTTGAGTACACTGATTAAGTTATCTCCTGAATAATTTTATATAGGTCACCCATATTTATTTACTTACGGATTACTTACATTTCATTTTAGAACTGGGCATGGTTTGGGTTTCTAGAGCATAATATTGGCTTAGAAAGTCAGAGGGAATTTATTTTTGCAAATTTATAAATTGATATAAAACTGTATGCATGTATCATATGCAACCTGATATTTTGAAGGATATATATTGCATAGAAAAATATGTCATGACTTTCCTGATGTCCTAATACATTATGTAATATTTATTTATTTGGTTTTCTTTTTTTTTTTTAGAGAGAGAGATTTTTACTATAGTATGCATGAACTCGCTGGAGAGACAGGGAGACAGACAGAAAGCGAGAAATCACCTCCCAGGAGGGATAGCCATGCCTCAATCCCTTCTCTATTCTTGTCTTGAGATTTTGGGCATGAACGCATACACACATGGTGTGAGTTTTTAGTTGCCTGGTCCGGGACTTGAACCATGGTTGACTATGTGGGAGTACAGAGACATAACTATTACCCCAACTGCTGGTCCCACATTATGTAATATTTAGATCTAGTTAATTTAAAAAATACATTATGTTACATCAGTAATACTTTGTGGTGAGAGCAGTTAGCATTTTTTAGCATTTTTCAAAAATACAGTGCATCACCCTTGGGGTTAGGTGATAATGCAATGGTAAGGAAACTGAACCTACTTGGGAAAATTGTGGGTTCATGTCTTAGGACCTCCTTGAGTGTGACAGGCATGTACAGATACCTGTGATCTGAACTGGCTGAGTATGAGGGTGTGTTGTGGCATGAGGACTTTTGGAGTTCCTGCCTTGCTCTCTCTGTCTCATAAAAGAAATAGATGATTGAATTTAAACTATGGTTTTTATGCCATACAATAGCTGTTTTGAACTTATTTCTCCTGTCTAACTGTGACTATGTATCCTTTGTCCAACATCTCCCTAAACCCCCACCCTCTGAACCCCAGTCACCATTCTTTCCTTTCCTTTCCTTTCCTTTCCTTTCCTTTTTCTTTTCTTTTTCCTTTTCCTTTTCCTTTTCCTTTTCCCTTTTCCCTTTTTTCTTCTCTTCTCTTCTCTTTTTTCTTTCTTTCTTTCTTTCTTTCTTTCTTTCTTTCTTTCTTTCTTTCTTTCTTTCTTTCTTTCTTTCTTTTTCTTTTTCTTTTTCTTTTGCCATAGGACATATGTGCTTGCTAGAGAGAGAGAGAGACAGACAGTCAGTCAGTCAGAGAAAGGGAAAGTGAGAAATCACTCCCCCTGGGGGAATGGCCACACCACAGTTCCATCTCCTCCATTCTCCTCCTGGGATTTTAGGCATGTGTGCACACATACCCAGTATGATTTTCAAGTTAGTGGATCTGGGACTCAAACCATTATTAGTTATTTGGGAGTCCAGTGCTTTAGTCACTGTGCCACATGCTGGCCCTATTCTTCACTTCTTCACTTCTATGAGATATTTTTTTTTCCTTTTAATTACACCTATGAGTAAGATCATGTTGTATCTGTCTTTTCTTTCTGGCTTATTTCACTTAACATGTCTGGAGGGACAATTTATACTCAGGAAAAATGGCAAACTTGATATGGGCTTTAAAATAATGGTATGGTAACAGTGGAGATGTTTGAAAAATGTTTACTTATAACCATTTACTTGTAACCATTTAGCAAGATTCTGGGGTTCATCTCCTGTAAGATCTTATTCTAAAGTTTTGGAAATTGTAGAGCTAATAATCAAAACTGTGTGGCCTGAATTATTTGATCTATTCTAACTTCTTTGAGGACAGAAATGCCATTGTAAAGTAGACTTCCAGCTGATTGGCACAATGAGAGTGTACAGAACATGTCAGTACTGGAGCCAACAGGTGACATAGTGGTTACTGTGCTAGACTTCCACATGGCCAATGGCAGTTCGAGTCCCAGACCTGGTGACTTGAAAATCATGCCAGGCACATATGTGTACATGCCCAAGATCCCAGGAGGGGAATGGACAAGAAGGGATTGAGGAGTGGCCAAACCCTGGGGGTGATTTCTCACTTTCCTTCTTACTGTCTATGTCTCTAGTGAGTGCGTGTACACTATGGCAAAAACCTTTTAAAAAAAAAGTTAGCCCTGTCATTTTGTTGTTTTTCAATTTTTGGTTGTTTTGACACACGATTGTTTAGTCTTGTAATCTTTTGATTGGGGAAGCACAGCCTCTTTCTGAAAGGCAACTTTGCATTTTATCTTCATGTAGAAACTGAAGTTATCTCATATGCTCTGTATTTTGGGGTATCAGGTTAACATAGAAAGGGGAAGATTTCTTTCAAGTTAATTGAGTATTGAGCTTATAAAAGTGATTACCATTGTTGGGATAGCTGGCCCCATAGCCTAATAGTTATAGGAATGGGATTCCACAGGGCTGAATCCTGGCCTCTGTGGCTTGGAAAACACACCAGACTCGTGTGTGTGCTTGTCCTCAAATCCTGACAGGTTGAAGAAATGGAGAAAAAGGAAGGGACTGTGGTATAACTATGCACAACTGGGGGGAGATTTTTCCCATTCTCTGTCTGGCAAGTGCATGTACCCTCTAGCAATTATAATAAATAAATAAATAAATTGAAAAAACATTTTCTTTGGATATAATGCAGTATAAATGTAATAGTTTAAGCAATGGTATAGAAGTTATCATTTTTCTCATTTAAAACCAAACAAATATTAACACTTATCAAAGTATCTTATTCTTCTAGGTGGTAAGTACTGTATCTAAATGAATTTTTATGTAAGTTTTTATTGTGATATTTTCAAAAATATAAATATGATCCTCTAATAAAAGCATGCAGAATCACAGATGAAGAGGTTCTATTTCCGGAGGCATAATAATAGCAATAGCATTAATGACTCTAAAATGATGACCCGTCAGGTTGTTTTCATCTCGTAAGCTGCTAAATGAAACCAAATTGGTTTGAGTCAGAAATGAAAGAAAATAGCATCATTTGTGAGTGCCTAATATTATAAACTAAACTAGTAAGAGAGAAGTCAAACTGGCAGACACTGACAGACTAAGACTAAGGGCCCACAAAGGAACTCAACCATGTCCTTTTGCCCTTTTTTTTTTTTCATAGGTTTTTGCTACAGGGTGCATGTGCTCGTCAGAAAGACAGAGAGAGGCAGAGAGATAGAAAGCAAGAAATCACCCCTAGGGGGGATGGCCACAACACAGTCCCTTCTCCTCCATTCTCCTCGCAGGATCTTGGGCATGCACGCACACACACCCGGCGTGATTTCAAGCTACCGGGTCCGGGACTTAAACCATAGTCGAGTACATGGGAGTTCAGTGACATAGCCATTATGCTAACTGGCTGATCCCCTTTTGTCCTTTTCTAAGTTTTTTTTTTTTTTTAATGATACCCTTTTGGTGTTGTCTCTTTACTTTTTTATGTTAAGTACTATTTCTGTTTCTTAATGCTGCTATTTGGGGAAAGAAAATAGTTCAAGGCATCATTGGCCTCTTAGTAGGGCTATTATCATTTGAAAAAGGAGATGAAATATCTCCCTCTTAAAAATGTCAGGGAGGTCATAAAGCTGACCATTCTAGGCCTTCATCTCCCTTGAAACCTTCTGAGCCATATGTTCTATGGGAAATTTTCCCATTTTTTCTGTAATGAAATCAACAAAGGTTTCACATTCAAGAACTATGGCCTCTTCAGCCACCCATAGTTTATAACCCTGATTCAGTGACATCCTCTGAGAGCCTGACCTTTCCTCCAAAGAATGAGGAAAATAGTGCCTACCTTAAAGGTCTTGTTAAAGTCAGATTGGGAAAATATATGTTTAAGCACTTGAAGAGTCTATAAATACAGAATCAGAAACGTTAATTTTAATCTTTATGGGGTGCTCCCTTCAGGGCACTGTTCTAAGCATCCATTTACTTCCAGTCACTTGGTAATGGCTAAAAACATCTCAAGATGTTAGATGATCTTCTCTTATCTTCATTTTCACAATAAGGAAAGTGAGACATTCATTATTTCTGTTCTTTTTCTATTTATTTTTACCAAATTAATTGTATGTATTTCTGGGATGTATATTTTGACACATGTACATTCTGTATAATGATCAAATCAGGGTATTTGGTATAGTCGTCATCTCAAACTTAGCTTCCTTGTAGTGAAGCCTAAACATCTTCTCTTTAGCTATTTTGAAATATACAATAATGACTGTTCTGACCAGCAGCTCACCAGAATTTATTCCTGCTAACCATGACCCTACATCTGTTAACCAATCTCTTCCCATCATCCTTCCTCTAGGTATGCTACTTAATTTCTTCAAAGTCATGTAACTGGTAAATCAAAGAGCTTGAATTTAAAAAGAAGCTACATTATTATCCACTGCTCTATAGAACTAGTAGCATTGGTGAATTTTCTTTTTCTTTATTCCTGTAGGTGAATATGAATTATTACATTCTCTTGGCATCAAATGTGGGGCTTCTCTTTGGACTATCTGTGCTTAGAAATTATTTAAAGCCAGGACTAAGCACTTTATCAGTAATGAACAAAAAAATAACATAGGAGGCCCAGCTAAAAGAAGCCTTTCTTCTCTTAAATAAAAAACAAAGAGAAGACTAATTCCATAGTGAAATGTTTGTGCCCTAGTATAGTGATATTTGAAGATCTCTACATCTCTTAAGTTTAAAAAAATGGAGTTTTAATAGAATTTAAAATAAATGATATACATTTATATGTGTTACTTTACAAATAAACTATATAAAATGAGAACATTTAAAAAGAATGTAATCTATGTGATAAAACAAGAATTAAAAGCACTGCTTCGTACTGTCTGATGAACCTCATCCACAGCTATTCTGGGGGAGAGGGTTCTAGGCAGCAATAGAAAACTGGAGGGCCTCGGGTATCAATATGACCTGCCAGAAGCATTTACTCTTATAAAGAGGATTGCACAATCACCTAAACACTGGGCACCACATGGAAATTTGGAGTTCTGCCTTTGTCCTGGAAAATCAGACCTGGCAATGCTGGTTTGCATTCCCACATGACAGCCATTGACAGAAGCTGAGCACCAGCTGGTCTCCATAGACAAACCCGGTGCTCTGGTTTATCACAACCCCCACACTCCCTATTGTCCTTTAGGTGAATTCACTCTTTTCCTTTGTCTGCTTGTCCTCTGTAGCCAGTGGAGTTTGGAGCCTCTGAATCAGATAGAGTTCCTCTCTCTGTTCTGCCACAATCTACAATCAGGAGCATTTTGAGCAATTCTGTGTGAATAATTTCATTACTTTACAATGAAACTGAGTGTATCATTCTTTCAGTAAGAATTTCTGGTAGGCTCACCGATTCCCCAGTCATTTCAAAAAGTTTTATTATTATTATTTTTTGTGCTTAGAGGTCAACAAAGTAAAACAAAGGACTTAAAAGGAAATTCATCCAGATGCTTTGAAAGGCAGATGTGAAAAATTAATGGTTTATCCTTAAGTCCTTCTTGGCATGCTTAAATCAATCTCTTCTCTACTAGAAAGGAATTAGCATTTCAATATTTTTTTTTTTACTTAATTGTGTAAGACAAATTTCCATTGAAATTTTCATGTAGAATACTAACTAGTTTACCATATTAAACTATCAGAACAACTTATATTTTATAAATGAATTATGGAATAAGGAACAAAAGTATAGTCCCTTAAACTGATTAGCATTTGATTCACACATGGGGTGCTTCTGATAGTATCAGTTGGTTATCTTCTCAGCCTACTTGGTTGCAAATTAAATAACAGAAAAGATGTCTTTCTGTAGAGATTCCTTGTCTGCGAATTCACGTTGATAAAGAGTTCCAGTGCATTAAACAAGTGTGTTAGTTTGTTAATGGATAGCGTGACACAGGTAATTAACTATGAAGTCATTAAGGCTTTTCTGTGCTATGACAGTTGTGCTTACCTGTAACAGATTAATGAACATGTCAAATGTTTCTTTCTCCTTGTTATTGCAGATCAGCCTTGAGTGGAATTTGACAGAAGATGTTTCAACAGGTTTCTCTCTGGAGAAGTTTCGCTCTGGGGATCACCCTCGGCTCTCTCTTTGCGATCTGCTTGGGCCAGTATGACGACGGTAAAGATGCTTTCAGTCTGACCTTTAGAGCTAGCCAGGATTTCTGTTATTAAATTGAAAATGAAACACAGCATAGAAGTGAATAATGCTAATTTGTAGTTCAGTTCTAAAGGTTAGTAGCTCTGTGCAATAATTTACCTTAATTAAAATAAGCTTGCAAAAGTGGCATCAGATGCGCTTTGTTTCTTAATAAGGTTTGCAGTATGGTAGAAAGTCCCATGTAAGACCTCAATTGGAATACAAACTCATTCTCACCAAGCAAATGCTTAAATGCTATGAAAAAAATATTGAATTGTTTACTGACCCTTGAACAAGCAAAACAAAGATCTCAAACAAAACTTGCAGTACAAAAACAACAAAATTTCCTGTAAGAGAAGATCTTCGATGGGTCAAAAATAGAAGTCATAGTGACTTAAGTGTTAGCACCTTAATTGGGCATTGCATTAATTTATCCCTCCACTATTTTATTTGTATGAAGTGAGAAAATGTAAAAAACATGGTATTTGACTTC
>NW_006159584.1:2015898-2022808 GCF_000334495.1 Tupaia belangeri chinensis | reverse complement strand
CCCTAATAGTAGACAAGTCACATTAGAAAGATGTAGTATTCTTCAGGCTCCTTAGGATCTATTTAACACATTTTGTCTACAGTGGCTCAAATGCACCTTAGATGTTTCAGTATTGGAGGAGTCTGTCTTGAAATACCACAAAATGAGAGTTAGTACATATATAATACTTTACATTTAATAAAGGGAAAAAATGAACAAATTCCCTACTCGGAAGCTTTCTCTTCAAGAAAGCCATTTCTTTCTTTTTTATTGAATTATCATTATTAATTCTTATAGCTTTTATTCAATAGTGTATATAGATACACAAGCATCTCCTCACCTTCATTATGCTGTTATCTAGTTGCTCTTAGAAGTACCAAAAATGTGAATTTTCTTGTGTTTTGCTTGGCTAAATTGACTAATGTGAAGATAAGCAAATTAATGTGACTTTATTCCAAACAGTGTTCAAGTTGTGCATGTATTAAGACATTCTCGGTCCTCAATATTGACAGAGATAGAGCTCTTTTGGGATTTGTAGAATAATTCACAATAGTAACGATTCTCATAAAATCAACAGATTAATACCCCAAACAGTTCTACTAATTAGCACACTGTTTACTGCATGTGCATCCGTATTTAATGTTCATGTCTTTGCCATTTATGGAGATTGTGAATCTCTGGTGGAAATACAAATTTTAAAAAGTCGTAAGTAAATAATAGAACTGCTTCTCCGAAGCAAGAAGAATCAATGAAATGAAAAAGAGCATGACTTTATTTTAAATTGTTCCTCAGTAGGATATGATAAATCGGTATATTGTTATTTCCATATGTCATAATGCAGAAGTGTTTGCTGTCATTTCGCACATTAGACAATCACTAACCCTGTACTTTTTAGCAAAGCAATTTAAGTTAGCAGAGGAAATCACTCTTGGTTTAACATATAAAATAGATTCGTAATTAACCTGTAGGTTTTATAGACTGGTTTCCTTCTTAAGATTGTTACAGCTTATACTAGTATTCTCCAGGGAGAAAGATCCCATAAGGTATGTATAGATAAGTGAGAGAAGATTTTGTGGGGAGAATCAGCTCATGTGATCATGGTAGCATCTGAGAAGTCCTATAACAAGTCTAAGAAGTCCTATAACAGGTCCTCTGCAAGCTAGAAACCCTGAGATTCTGATAGCACTGCTCAGTCCAGGTCTGAAGGCTTCAGAGGCAGGAAAGCAGATGGTGTAACTGATAGTCTGATGCCAACAGTCTAAAAACCTAGGAGATTTGCTGGAGTCCAAAGGCAGGTGAGCCTTGAGTTTCATTGTCCAAGTCTGTCCAGCTCTCTAGAGTCTAATCAGTCTCCGATGTCTGTTTTCTCTGGGTCACTCAATGACTAGATGGCACCTATCCACACCGAGGGTGGATCTTCCCACTTAGTTTACCAGATATGTGTGTTCATCCCTTCTGGTACCTTCGGGTTAGAAAACCCCATCAGATATCCTGTTGGAGGTAAGCGATTTAGTTCCTAGAAAGATTAGTAGGATGGGAACTATGACAGATAAATTTGAGTTTTGTAGCTGTTTCCTAGCTGTATATGCATTTCAGCATTCCTTTCATACTTACAACCTTCAATGTGCCCTCAAAAGGAATAATACATCCTGTTCCTTTAAGTCTTCCCCAGACTACCCCGACCCCTGCATGGGTGTACAAACACACACACACACACACAGCATGACCAAATTTACTTCTTTCAGACCTCTTTCAATTCAGGACTCTAATATTAGTTTTATTCAGTTGTTCAATTATATGTGACAAAGTGGTTTTCAAAGTTTTTTTTTTTTTTGAGAGGTTTTTGCTATAGGGCGCATGTGCTTGCCAAAAAGACAGAGAGAGATAGAGAGATAGAAAGCGAGAAATCACTCCCCAGGGGGGATGGTCACACCGCAATCCCTTCTCCTCCTTTCTCATCTCGGTATCTTGGACATGCACACGCACATGCGCCTGGGGTGAGTTTGAGCCACCAGGTCTGGGACTCAAACCGCGGTCAGCTACATGGGAGTCCAGCGACATAGCCATTACTCTAACTGCTGGTCCCCATGGTTTCTTTTTTAATCCATATAAAATTGTGAACCCATTCTGTGCAAGGATGAAATAAATCAGGACGAGGCAAATCATGACTAACACAAATTTATACTAATTTTTGAGTATGCAAAATGCACATCTTAAAGCAATTTTTTAATCCAAATGCTGAAGGTCACAGGTATGTAGTCAGGTTTAAGGAAGGCAATCATGGTAGACAGAAGCAGGATAGAAGTAAAAGTGAAAATAAAAATAATACTTTGCCACAGACACTCCACTGGTTGGATTAACTTGTAATAGTTGACAGCACATTTACATCATAGTTCAGAATTTCACAGGGAAATAAAGGAGGGAAACTAAGCTATCATAAGAATATTAGTAGGGGTTTTTCTTTCTTTTTTTTTTTTTTTTTTTAGAGGTTTTTGCTATTTTTTTTTTGAGAGGTTTTTGCTATAGGGCATGTGCGCTTGCCAGAAAGACAGAGACAGAGAGATAGCAAGGAATCACCCCTGAGGGGGGATAGCCATGCTGCAATACCTTCTCCTCCATTCTCCTCTTGGGATCTTGGGCATGGACGTACACGTGCCCGGTGTGAGTTTAAGTAACCAGGTCCAGGACTCGAACTGCAGTCGACTACATGGGAGTTTAGCGACACAGCCATTACACTAACTGCTGGTCCTAGGATTTTCTTATTGTATTAAAGAATAGTAAGTATCCTTCTGGGTTACCAATTAAGAACAGTTTCTTTGCTTTCTGTAGTTCCTAACTTACACATAAAAATGTGAAAAGGACACAGTGACTACTCTGTGTTTAATGAAAAAAAAAAATGATCCTTGAGTAGGACATTCTAGTGTTATCCAAATATGTCAAATTGCTCCTAAAACATATGTGTAATTATTTAATATTTATAACAATAATTTTTACTTGACAAATTTTGTTAAGTTTGTCAATCTTTTTTTTTTTTTTTTTTTACAGGTTTTTGCTATAGGACGTGTGTGCTTGCCAGACAGAGTGAGACAGAGAGACAGAAAGCGAGAAATCACCCCCTGGGGGGATGGCCACACCGCAATCCCTTCTCCTCCATTCTCCTCTCGGGATCTTGGGCACGCATGCACACACGCCCATCGTGAGTTTTAAGCCACCAGGTCCGGGACGTGAACCACGGTCGACTACATGGGATTCCAGCGACATAGCCATTATGCTAACTGCTGGTCCCAAGTTTGTCAACCTTTTAAAATTATTCAAATCCTGAATAGTTTGTAGAGATAGTAATAAAATTTATAGATGACCTATTATATAATATTTCAATTGATTGATTGATGAGTATATATCTAAGCAAGTATTATCAACATGAGGTTGATAGTTTTATATTAAATATTAAAAAAATCAGGACTTAGCTGTTAGCTGCTAGAAAATTAGAGAACATAATAGATTTGTAGTTTATGGTGTCTTGCTTTGTTGTTTATTTTTTCTCATAAGAGAGCATTAGAGTTGATATTTTACCTTTTGCTTTAATTCAATATTGAACCTTAACATTTTATTAGAATTGGAATATGTGCCCTGATCCCAAATTGAGTATTGGGAGCCCTTGAGAAGCAGGGAAAGCATGTGATAAATTGGATGCTACGAGAGATAAAAGACATGATATCCAGCCCTCATTCTGACATATTTCACAGTGAGGTAAATAAATTAGCTTGTATACATGGCTTGTGTTTTTGTTGAATTTGTTTTGATTTTTAGTCTATGAATGAGTAACAAAAAGGAAGGACAGGTTAAAGAGAAGATGATATATGAGCAATGGGCATATTTTATTTTTATTTCTCATTATCTTTCCACTGCATTTTCTAATTTTCACACTGAATATATATCAATGTCATAATAAGTTAAGAACATTATTTGTTAAAACACAACATGATGAGAGCATTTGAACCAATATGGTAGAGGTATGTGCCATTGAGTGTGTGGATGTGTGCATATGTGGGGTGTGTGTGTGTGTGTGTGTGTGTGTGTGTTTGAAGGAGAAAGGTGTAAAGACAGACAGACTGATTTCCTAATTGTGTGGAGACCATGAATACCAACATGAGTTTATTTAAAAGGAGGTTCTTCCTGGGTGCTTAAGCAGTTAGCCTGAATGCTAAAAAAAACCCTTCTATATTGACCTACAATATTATAAAAATTAGTATGCCTGTGTGTGAGTTGTGAATGGAACTTTTATGTAGTGGACCCAAAGGACAACTATGTGAAGGAACCCTGTTGTTATGCTCAAGAAGTTGCAATGCTTCCGAGGCTCGTTTTCCTTGTATATTAATTCTATGAAACTCAATTTCATACAGTTTAATACAGCGTTTTCCATAGGGCCAGTGCTCACAAAAGTTTTTTTTAACTTCTATTGCTTTTACTATTTCTCATAATTATTTATTAGTTGACTTATTTTTATTTATTTATTTATTTTTTTTTTACAAACAAATACTTTCTGATCAGGTACACATCTGTCTATATTCTTCTCCTCTCTCCAAATTTATGAACCAATTTAAAGATAATTCAGGTAAATTACATTTTATTCTTTAAAATGCTATTACCTTTCCTTGGAGAGCATTCCGATTCGCAGAACTTTAAGTAAAGTTTCAGGCATATTTCCAGACTTATTTTCTGACTTGTCATTAGACAATCTGTGGAAGATAAGTGATAAGATAGCCGGACCCATCAGTCAAGTTTGTAACTATGTCCTTAGATTTGACACTAACAGGTAGATGCCTGGAAACTTCATTTTTATCCACAGATCCAGAGGTCATAGAGTGCCACTAACTTATATAGTAAGTAAAGTTGTAATTAAAGTTAGTAGAGAATGTCATACACATCACAGTGCTGATAATAGAATTAAAAGGAAAGTATGTGTGTGTAAGGAGCTGAAATACTCATGCTTTTGAGCAAAGTATTTGTTCCCTTTAGGTCATTTCAGAAGAAATGGAAAATAAACATAGTAGCTCTGCAAGATCGTACAGTGTCATAGTTTTTTGAGTCTTTTATAAATTAAAGGTGTTTATTGGAAACCATATCTATGTAATTTTCAATTAATTTGGTTATTTCTAAAACTGCTTATTACTTTTGTGTGTGGTGTGGAGAGATTTTTGCTATAGGGCACGTGTGCTTGCCAGAAAGACAGAGAGAGACAGAAAGTGAGAAATCATACCCCCCTGGGGGGATGGCCACGCCACAATCCCTTCTCTATTCTCCTCTCTGGATCTTGGGCACACATGCATGTACGCCCAGCATGAGTTTAAGCCACTGAGCCTGGGACTCGAACCATGGTCGACTACGTGGGAGTCCAGAAACATAGTAATTATGCCAACTGATGGTCCCATGTTATTATTACCTTTTAAACATTTAATCAGTGTATATCTCTACAGCATACGAAACAAGTTTTCCCAGCGTGTATATACTGTATATTAGTCCAAAGTTATTACCATACACATTAGCATCAGCAGATAATTTTCCAGTTTTGTGCCACTTAAATATTGTGCTTCTTTCTTTTCCCCTTGATCCCCTCCTTCTCACTCTCCTCTATTGCCCATACTCCTCCCACACTGCCCCTAGAATCTATATTCCCAAAACTTTGCAATCACTGTTTTAAATGTGTTTTCTTAATGCAAGATAAACAGCAAATGCACATATGTGTACTATTAAATATACTTATAATTAAACATACATTGTGACCAGCAGTTATTGTAATGGCTATGTCGCTGGACTCCCACGTAGTCGACCACGGTGCCAGTCCCGGACCCAGTGTCTTAAACTCATGCTGGGCGTGGGTGCGTGCATGCCCAAGATCCCGAGAAGAGAATAGAGGAGAAAGGATTGCAGTGTTGCCATCCCCCCTGGGGGGTGATTTCTCACTATCTATCTTTCTGTCTGTCTCTGTCTGTCTGGCGAGCGCACACGCCCTTTAGCAAAAACCTCTCCAAAAAAAAAAAAAAACACACATGTGTCACATATAGGTAATATACATTCTAGACAAAAATCAAACCATTTTAGCACATATTGTTGGGCAAATTTGCTTTTAATCTTAGCATAATTTAGGTGTCTTTCTTTCTCTACTTTTTTTATTTCTTCCATTTTTACAGAGTACTTTTTTCCCCAAGGGTTTCAATTCAGATTTTAAGAGCAAGTTTTTTTCAACATGCTGACCTGGAATTTTAAATGTGTGTCTTCTTTTGGAAGTTTTACAAACTATTTGAGATATATATATGTATATACACACACACACACACACACACACACATTGGGTAGATTACACTCGTATATCATTTAGAATGAGATGACAAACAGAACATTGTTATTTTTAATGCTGACGTCAATAAAATTTTCCTAACAAGTCTCATTTTCACCTTCACCTAAAAGTTTGGAGATATCCTAATTTTTAGTTGTATTCACATTTAGATTTTTTGCCCCCCATTTTCCAAAATTTAGTAATCTTATGGCTACTTGTCTTCACAAAACAAATTTAGTTTTAGAGTAAAAGTTTGAAAGAATGTCTTTCCTTGTTTCAGCACGATTTCCCAGTAATTAGATTCAGAAATATAAACTCCGTGACTTCTCTGAGTTCTGACCTTGTGCCTAGAGGGATTTCTTCAATAGCTTTTGTATATTCGAGTAATAGGCTCTCTTAAAAGCCCACGTGTATATCTAGAAAGGCAAAAGATCTAAGGAGACAGAAAAAATAGGGCTCTTGATAAATAGATGACCAATTATTATACTTAAAAATTCTTTCATTGGTAACACACCCATACACACACACACACATTATTTTTGGTGTAATTTTAAATAGCCAGATATTGATATTTCAGATACTCTGACTTTTCCT
>NW_006159584.1:1976263-2015887 GCF_000334495.1 Tupaia belangeri chinensis | reverse complement strand
AAGAAAAGAACTAGAAGGACTGATTCAGTGTCTGAGCAATGCAGATAAAATTAATCATGACCAGTGAGGTGAATGTTGCCCTTTGTGTTTCTAACAACCTGAAAAATTTGAAACCATTGAAAAATAAAATGCTCAGATCCTAATCATGTGAAAAAGCAGAACTCATTTTAAATATTCTTAATAGAAATTGAAATTCAGCAAAAATGTAATTACAGTTTGGCTTGGTTCAGAGGCATCAATGGCTCAGACGTCCTATAATAGAGTGGCTTTTCTTGTTGGATCTTTTCCTGTCAAAGCTCTGTACCTGGTGCCACCACTTCTTCACCAATTGTCTTAAGTTCTGCAATTTGTTTTTTCTCACAACTCTCCTGAAACAGCACTCTCTAAAGCCTCCAATGACTACTTCCTTGGACAAATCCTGTAATTTTCGAGGTTTTCAGAAAACATTGTTGATTTACCTGTTCTGCAACTTTATTTTTTCTGAGATTTTGTGCTGACCTTTCCCAAGTGTCTGTACGTAGAACTTTTTCTCCATCTTGTAGTGAATGTTCCACCTTTCCCTGTCCCCCTTGTTTGTATTTCCATAAAAAAAGCCATTTCTATAATAAACAAATTTGCGTATTCTCTGACAACTGTATGAGGTCCTCTGCTTTGTTATTTTCCATTTCTTCTAACTTCCCTTTCTCTAATTGCATATCTTCTACATATATCATCACTTTTCCTTTAGTTTAATTTTTCTTCTTCTTTTTTTTTTTTTAATTAATTTTCCAGGGGTCATGTGGCTCACGAGACAGAGGCAGAGAGAAAAAGAAAGGGAGATGATAACCTCCAAGAGGGTGTGACCATGCCATGATCCCTTCTCCTCCATTTCTCCATCCTGTGGGAACTGGGGAAGACATGCCCAGCATGTTTTCAAGCTGCCAGAGCTAGAACTTGAATTATGGTTCAGCCATGTTGAATCTAGCTTCTTTAACCACTATACTATGAGGCCAGCCCTCTAGTCTTCATTTTCAAATCTTCTAGGACATTCGTTTAGTTAGTTACCTTTTTTTTTAGTTTATTTGTTTATTTATTTCTAGGCCCAGCTAGACCCCTACATGGTGACCATGGTTCAAGTCCTAAACCCAGCAGCTTGAAAATGATACCAGGTGCAAGTGTGTGCATGACTGCAATTCCAAGAGGAGAAGGGATTGCCATGTGGGCAGCCCCCTTCCCACACCTGAGGGTGACTTCTCTCTTCCCTCTCTCTGTTTCTCTTGCTCTCCAGTGTATATACACGCCCTATGGCTCGCATGCTCTCTCTCTCTCTCCATATATATATATATATATATATATACACACACACACACACACACACATACATACATACATACATACATAAATATATATCTTTTTTCTATGGTGGAGGAGAGACTCAATATTGTCTTCATTCCAAGATTGATCCCAGCCCAAATCATGGGAAAGCTCACAGATGCCCAGTGTGAGCAGAGAGGCCTTGGATGGCAACCTGGGGCCTACCCATATATATACACTTGTGTTACTGCTATATGACTGTCTGGTCCTAGCTAACATTTTATCAAATAGCAAACTCTTGACTGCTATCAAATAGCAGTCCTTGCATTTCAGTAAGGTAATGAGGGAAATATTCATCACATTGTGATTTATATAGTAATACAGAATATGTGTTTTGGGAAGATACAAACAATAACTGCTGAAGAATATACAGTACAGATAGGAAATGTTTTCAAGAAGAATTTTAAGTTTTCAGATTAAGGAACATGAGAAGCTGATGGGCATTTTAGAAAAACTGTGAAGAATACCAGGTTGGTGTTCTAATTCAAGATGTGTATAAGCTATTCCTACAAAGCATTAAAGATCATACATTCTGGGTTTTGTTTTGTTTGGTTTTTGTACTTTAGTGTATTTATTTTGTGAGAGGTTTTTGTACTTTAGTGTACTTATTTTGTGAGAGGAAGGAAGAAAGGAAGAGACAGAGACAGAGAGATGAAGACAGGCAGATCTGACAGGGCTTTGCCACATGGTAATTCTCACCCAGAATTACAGGAAAGCTCTTGGGTATGTGCAACATGTTTAGGTCAGCCTACAATCTGAACCTGGGCCTTCTCATGTAGCTCTAGTACCACACAGTGGCACCCTGCCACCTGTGCCATTGCAGCTATGCCTAAATGTCTTGCATGCTGTTTCATGACATTAATCAGGTAAAATATCCAGAGGTTACAAAACAACAGGTAACGAGGGGGTTGTGATTGCCATCCAATTTTCTGAAAATTTGCAGTACCAGAAGCCATGATCTAAGTTATACAGCTGCCACGTAGCCATCACCATACCCTTACATACTCCCTCCAACCTTCAAGACACAATGTGGTGTGGCCATTGGAAGTGCACACCTCGGAGCTGGACTTACTAGATCTGAACCCTGGCTCTGAATCCCTGTAGCTATGTAACTATGTATCTGTGTGGCTATGGTAAATTACATAAATTCTCTGCTTAAATTTTCACATTTGTAGCATGTGGCTAGTGAGTATTTACCTTATAGGAGTATTGTGCACATTAAATAATAATTTGTTGTGGGACACTTAGATACATACGTAATGACCACACGGAGCACTCTGTCAGCTGCTTCTATCCTTATTATTGGCTAAAGTAGCAGTTTTTAGTGTATGAGTTCCTCCAGTTAATCGGTGTGAACAAGTTCAAGTAACATTATCTCTCTAATCCGTCTTTCCTCACCTGTACAATAAAGAAAATACTATTTATCTGATAGGGTAATTGTAAGTTCTAGTGAGGCAAAGGATATGATACATTTATGTTATTTCTTGATATGATAGAAGGTGAAAACATGTTATATTTATAGTAACATGTGTGACTATAGGTGCATGCCTGTGTATGTGTTACTAGGAAGAGTAGAAATAACATTAATAAAATAAGAAGAAATAGGTAAAATTAATCTGGTTTGTATTTTTTTACATTTATTTTGTTTTCTATGAGTGAGACAGATGGGTATGTAGCACCCTTGGCAGGATTTGGTTGCTGCTCTGCACCCCACCACCCGCCAGCTTCAGCCAGCCTGGATATGGGCATATACACACCTGGCATACTCATGGAGGTCTCAAGACTTGAACTGACAACCTGCTAATGTGGTCTCTGTCACAGAGGGTTGCATTTTACTGCTGTGCCACAGTCTGCCACCCGCCCCCGCCCTGACCCACGTTTATATTCTTAAAAAGAAAACAAAGGTTTTTGGTCAGATGTGGCAAAGATGAGGCACATTGTCATTGTCTAAGCATGGGGCTAAAGTGTATCAGAAACAAAGAGAAAACCTATTAATTTGCTAAGGATGCCGTACAAATATTGGATTTGTCCAATAATCTAGGTGATTTAAGTGACAGATTTATTTTTTCACAATTGGGGAATCTGGAATTATAAAAATAAAGGTGCTGGCAGGATTGGTTCCTCTGAGGCCTCTCCCTTTGGCTTGCAAATGGCTACTTAGCCCTCTTACTGCCTCTCCCCATGGTTATCCCTCGGTACAGTCACACCCTTGATGTCTCCATGTGTCCTAGTCACTTCTTAGAAGAGAATCAGTCAGTTTGGATAAGGGTTCCTCCTAAGGGCCTCATTGTAACTTCCTCTTCAAAAGCACAGTCTCCAAGAAGAGCCACATTCTGAGTTACTGGGTGTGAAGGATTCAAGGCATGCATTTGTGGGGGACACAGTGCAGCCCATAACACAGGGGTAGAGGTAGATCCCAGCAAGGTATATCCAGGAGTTTTAGTTCTCATCCTCAGATACCGCAGGCTTCTACACATAGGATTTATCAAATCCCACTTGCTGTGGAGGACAAAACTTTTCTAGGTGTCCTTGCCCCAATTCAGTCACCTCAGGCACTGAGCAGTGCTGTGTGTTCCAAAGCAAAGCATTTGTGACTTCATCTGAGTCCCAGGATAGGAGCTAAGAATGAACCCAGAGGACAGAGACAAGGCAGAGCAGCTGGCAAGCCACAAAAGGAGAATGGAAACCAAGGTCCTGAGAGCAGCTGGTATAAGTCACAGGGGATGAGGTTACCAGAAAAGCACTTCAGAAGACAGTGACTGGTGAGACATGGGGCAGTACGAGGGCATCTGTCATAAAAGGCTCCAGAACTTCTGGCATTTTCTGCCCATGTTCACTCCTCTTTCCTAGAACAGCTCAGTTTTGGATTCTTCGATGAAAATTGATATCAGACATTAAACTCCTTGAGTCGAACGAAGTCAGGGGCTGTATTTGTCTAATTCTAGAAAGGACTATGCAGCCATTACTGGGCAATAAAATGAAAATGAGAATAACATATTACTGCTGAGCTAATGCGACCAAAACAACCGTGTGTAATTGTTCTCTTTCTCATCAGCCAAAACATCTAGAGAGGCCATGTTTTGCAGATGGCTAAGCTATGAAAGGTAATGCCTTGGTCAGCCCTGGTCACTGAGTAATAAGTGGACTGGATCTTCCCTTCCTGTTTCCACCTGCCTGTGGTGGATATATGCACCATGAGAGAAAAATCAATGTATTCTCCACTCGGACATTGGGACTAGTTTGCTGCTGCAGTTTAGCTACCTTAAGTGATTCAACTTCCCTTCTTTGGCTATTGTTAGTGCAATAGTCCATCACTAATCTCAATTTCCTAAGACTATGTTTTTTAAAAGTATCTCTTGATAGTTCTTCCACATTCCAGCTTTATTGGCCTGTTGTGTTGCATTGCATTGGCCTGTTGTGTTTGCCTAGCTTTATTTTCAGGATTTCTCACACATATATCAAACATTTCCTTGCATTGTATTCTTTTCCATTACTAGAATGTTAAATTTTTACTTCTATCTATATTATCTAAAATGGTCTTTTTTTTTTTTAAGCGTGATTTTGCTACAAGGAATGTGTGCTCACCAGAGACACAGAGACAGAAAGTGAGAAATCATCCCCTGAGGGATGGCCACACTGCAATCCCTTCTCCTCCATTCTCCTCTCAGGATTTTGTGCCCATATATACACATACATCTGGCATGAGTTTTAGGTTGCTGGGCCCAGGACTCAAACTGTGGTCAACTATGTGGGAGTCCAGTGACGTAACCATTATACTATCTGTGGCCCCTGAAAGGGTCTTTTTCTTTGTGCACTTCTTTGTTCTCTCTTTTCCATACCTCTGTTCCCTCCTCATTCTTTCTTCTTTATTTGATCCAAAACTCATTTATAAGATCATCTCTTTCAGGTTACTTCTGTCAATGACACCCCCTCCCACCCCCAGGAACTATTATTGTTCAATTACTTGTAATAGCTTAGTTTTACAATGTAAGTAATGTTTCTATATATTGCATACATATTATTTCTACCTATTCAACACGTCTTTTGAAATCATGAATTATGTCAATACTAACATTCTGTGTTAAGTGCAGTTGTTAATAACCACTGACAATGATTTAGCATTTATTAGTTAAGCCCTCCATGTGGATGATTTTATTTAATTTTCCCAAACACTCTATGCGTTCCTAGTGATTATGACAAGAATCACATACTATTTCACTGTAATTTTATCTAGTTTTGAGGTCAGTAAATTATAAAGAGAGTTGGCTTGCTTTTCTGGTGTGGTATAATGACTAAGTGGCAAAACTAAGACCAAACCTGCTGTATCAGATCCACGTAACTTAATACTGCACTATTATGTTATGATATAAAGTCTTATCAAATGCTATACTACCAGATTTTACTCAAATTTTACATATTCTTTAATACCAATTTATTTATTTTCTTCAATATTACTACTGGTGTTCTCCCATCAGTATTAATGTATACCTTCCTATATTGTGTCATATGATGTTTGTTTCAAGTTTAGATTATAAAATTATAAAGATATGGACTATTTCATTTACTTTGATTTCTTTCATCATCTGGTAGAATGATCTAATTAGTGGAAATTGATATAAATAAACATTAAAAAAATAGACTGAGAGATAAAATGACTCTGATGATAATAGTTGGTGGGCTTTTGAGGTAGTAGCTGGAGTTAAAACAATTCAAAAATATTTTGAATGATGGGACCAGCAGTTAGAGTAATGGCTATGTCGCTAAACTCCCATGTAGTCGACCGTGGTTTACATCCCGGACCCAGTGGCTTAAAACTCACACAGGGCGCGTGTGTGTGCATGTCCAAGATCCAGAGAGGAGAATGGAGAACGGATTGTGGCGTGGCCATCCCCCTTGGGGGGTGATTTCTCGCTTTCTGTCTCTCTGTCTTTGTCTGTCTGGCAAGCGCACATGCCCTATCATAAAAAAACTCTCAAAAAAAATTTTAATGAAAGTTTGACACTGATTACTGACACATGAAAAAGCAATTAATAAATACATGTGGTATGGAGATATTATGTAAACTGTATTTTTTTTTTTAAAGATTTATTTTGGGGACCAGCAGATGGTGTAATGATTACATCACTGGACTCCATGTAGTCAACCGTGGTTCAAACTCCAGACCCAGAGGTTTGAAACTCATACAGGGCACATGTGCCTGTGTGCCCAAAATCCTAAGAGGAGAATGAAGGGATTTTAGTGTAGCCATCTCCTCTGCAGGGTGATTTTTGCTTTCTATCTCTGTCTGTCCAGCGCGAACACATAGCCTGTAGAAAAAAAATCTCTGTAAGAAAAAATAGGAATTATTTAATTTTATTATTATTATTATTTAGTTAGACCAAAGAGAGAAAGAACGGGAAAGTGAGAAGGCAAGTGGCCATGTCCAGGACTCAAATGCAGTCACTCATGTGGGATTCCAGGTCCTTACCCACCACTCAGCCTGCCGGCCCAGTGTACATTTCTTTTCATCCTCTCATGAAAACAGCATCTAGGTAAGTTATATGTATGACAGCTTTTTAGCGATTCAGTTAGTATTGTTCATATGACAGCATATCATTTAGAAAAGTCTTTGTAGAAAACCCAAACTCTAATTCTGAGCTCTTATCAATTTCTTTCCTGTCTTCCACACTCACCTCTGATTATTACAGTAGCTACTGTTCTGGGAATTTGTTCATAATGCTGGTGGATCACACTTCCTTGGCCTGTCCTGAGATCAGTGGCTCGGTTCATGTGAGATCACCCGCCTAGTTCATGCTGCTAATCTTCCCTACTCTTGTAGTTTCCTACATGCCTCAGGGCAGGCCAATTAGATGCTCAGTGAGGGCTGTTCAGCTAGTGTGAGTTTACTAAAGGTCTTTACCGAACAGTTGGAATACTAATGGAGAGCTGTTCAGGCTGACTTAGACACTGTATAAAGAGAATATTGCTAACACAGTTATCAATAATGTATGTGATTTTATCTAATATTCATCCACATTTGGTCTGCCAGATACATGAAAAGTAATTCTGATGACATCTTCATAGGAAAAAATATATAGCATTTTAAACAAATTCTAATTATTATGCTCAATATTTCTGAAACCTCCCTTGTTATACAAAGGATTTAGAATAGCATTTAAAAAAAATAAAATACGTTCTCAGAGTATATTTTTATAATATAAATATTTTAAGTACACACACACATTTTAATACTCTTAAGCCTTTTTGTTATCAGATAAAGAGCATGTTCCATGACATGCATTTAATTTCCTTCCCAACATTAGTGAAGTTTGAAAAAAAACTTCAATTTCTTCTCTAAATTTGTAAGACTTAAATTCCAACTAGTCCCTTTCAAACAGAATTCATTAAATATCAATTCCATTGGAGTTTATCTGATCAGATAGAGTGAAATATATTCTGAGAAAGAGAAAACTAGAAGAAATATTGCCCAGTGAACTAGTGACACAGGACTTGAGCCAGAACATGCAAAGTGTGTTCATCAGTGATAACTCACTGGATCCATTAAGTACAATAGGAGCAGAATATTTTTTCTACCAGTTGAGATGTGTTTTTTAAGCACAGGCCACTATAAAAATGATGTTTAAAAGTAATCATGATCTGCTTCTGTTTTTTTGTTATTTATTTTGTTTTGTATAATATTAACTACTTTATCCCCAGCATAAAAAAGACATAGACATGGTAACTTGCATATTAAAAATAGTAAGAAAAGCAGTTTTCTTTGTGAAAATTCTTTGTGTGAGAGTTTTCTGAAAGTAAGACCTATATTGACTTAGTCATACATCCTGTTATAACAAAATACTAGACTGGTATAGACGATGCAGTTGGCCCCATAGCTTAATGGTTAATGGATCCCACATGGCTGACTATGCTGTTTGAATCCCTGCCCTGGAAGGTTGAAAAACATGTTGGGTGCATATGTATACATGCCCCAAATCCCCAAAGGACTGAGAAGTGGAGGAGAAGAATTTATTGAGCGAGTAAGCCCAATAAGAAGTGCTTTCTCCCTCTTTCTTTCTCCATGTCTGTCTGTCTTTGGTGAGTGCACATTGCCCATGGCAAAAGTAAATAAATAATGTATAGATCTCTGTGTTGGGTTAGAGCCTGGTCTCATCTTCCAAGCCTTATTTCTAAGCCTTTTTACTGCATCTTCTGGAGAGGATAAATATGTTCTTACATGGATAAAGGACAAACTGGTCTTATTACTTTCCTCAGCCTTTTAAAATTTTTATTTTATTTTTTTAGGCTTTTGCAATAGGGTGTGTATACTTGCTAGAGAGAGACAGAGAAAGGGAAAGTGAGAAATCACCCTCCCAAGGAGAATGGTTAAGTTGCAATGCCTTCTCTTTCATTCTTCTCTCAGGATTTTGGGCACACACATCCAGCCTATTTTTCAAGCCTCTGGGTCTGGGATTTGAACTTCAGTGTAAACTATGTGGGATCCAGTGCCTTAACTACCATGCCACCTGCTGTCTGAATTTCAGCCCTTTTATAAGTTTCTAATTCCATTCACTGAAGTGAAGGTGTCCTGAGCAAATCACTTTCTAAAGAAACATTCAAACAAAACAATGCAAGCAAGAAAAGAATAGGAAGACATATTCAAAACACTAATAAAAAAACAATCTTAACCCACAATACTATACCCAGCAAGATTATCCTTCAAATGGGAAAAATGATAAAAAAAAATTCTCAGATAACTAAAAAAAAATTATCAGGAAAGCTAAAGAGAGACAAATAGAAATAAGAGAACAAAAAACAGCCTAGAAAGTGACTTAAAAAATGGCAGAGACAAGTCCACAAATATCGATAATAACATTAAATGTTAGTAGGTTAAATTATCCAATAAATGGAACCAGCAGATGGCATAATGGTTATGTCACTGGACTCCCATATAGTTGACTGCAGTTTGTGTCCTAGACCCAGCACCTTAAATTCATGCCAGGTGCATGTGTGCTCCAAATCCTGAGATTGGAGAGGCAGGGATTGTGGTGTGGCCATTCTCCCTGGGAGGTGACTTCTCACTTTCTGTCTTTCTGTCTCTCTGGTGAGTGGACATGCCCTATAGCAAAAATCTCTTAAAAAATAAATTATCCAATCAAGATACACAGACCGGTTGAATAGATAAAAACAACAGAAACCCTCTATTTGCTGCCTATAACAAACAGAGTTCATTGATAAAGACATATATAGACTAAGAGTGAAGGACTGGAAAAAGGTATTCCATGAAAATGGAAACCAAAAGAAGGCTGGAATCATGATACTGATTGCAAATAAAATAGGCTTTAAGACAAAAACTGTAAGAAGAGAGAAAGAAGGAAGTTATATGGTACTAAAAGGGCTAACTCACCAAGAAGATAGAACACTTATAAATATCTAGGCACCCAACTAGGGAACACCTAAATACATTACAGAAAGACTGCTAGATCTAAAAGGAGAGAGACTGCCGCACACTAATCGCTGGGGATCTCAACACCCCACTATCTCCTTTGGACAGATTATCTAGACAAAAATGAACAAGGAGATATAGGATGTAAACAATACCATAAATCAAATAGACTTGGCAGACATCTATAGAACCTTCCACCCAACAATCACAAAATATACATTTCTCTTCCCACATGGAATTTTGAGATTGGCCCATGATAGGTCACAACATAAACCTTTACAAATTCAAAGGCCTAGAAACTATATCCAGCATCTTCTCTGACCATGAAGGAATTAAACTTGATATTAACTTCAGAAAAAACCTTCTAAAATACACAAACATATGGAAACTAAGCAACCTACTCCTGAATGACTTCACAACCACTGAAGAAATTAAGTCTGAAATCAAAGATTCATTGAAACTAACAATAATGAGTTCATGTGTTTCCATAATTTATGAGGCACAGTGTAAGCAGTCATATGAGGGAAGTTCATAGCAATTAGTGTGCATAAGATAAAGATGGAAAGATGGCAAACAGACAACCCAACAATACACCTCAGGGAACTGTCAAAACAACAAAACCCAGAAAATGTCAGGAGAAAAGAAATAATAAAGATCTGAGCAGAAATAAATAAATGACATGGAGAATAAACAAACTATGCTAAAGGCTGGTTCTTTGAGAAAATAAACAAAATGAAACCAAAGACTGGTTCTTTGAGAAAATAAACAAAACTGACACATCATTAGACAGACTAATTAAAAAGAGAGAAAGGAACCAAATAAATCAAATCAGCAATGAAACAGGCAATATTACAACAGACATAACAGAATACAAAAGATCATTAGAGGATACTGTGAGCAACCATATACCAATGAACAAGAAAACCTGGATGAGATGGACAAATTCCTGGACAAACATAATCTACCAAGATTGAATCAGGAAGACATGAATAGACACATAACAGCAGGGAGACTTAATAATAAACCTCCCAACAAAGAAAAGACCAGGTCCTGGTGGTCTTTTGGAATTCCACAAAACTTTTAAAGAAGAGCTAATCCCTATTCTACTCAAACTATTTCTAAAGATCCAAAAGGAAGGAATCCTCCTAAATTAATTTTATGAAATTCCCATCACCCTCATCTCCAAAGCAGAAAATGGTATCACTAAAAAGGAAAACTACAGGTTAATATCTCTGATGAATATAGATGCAAAAATTATCAACAAGTCTCAAATCGTATCCAACAACATATAAAAAAGGTTATTCATCACAACCAGGTAGGCTTTATCTCAGGGATGCAAGGGTGGTTCAACATATGCAAGCTCATAAATGTAATACACCACATTAACAGGAAAAAATAAAAACCGTGTGTCAATAGATGCAGAAAAAGCATTTGACAAAACACAACATTCTTTCATGATTAAGACAAGGCTACACACTTTCTCCATTCTTTTTTAATATAGTACTGGAAGTCCTAGCTAATGCAGTTAGATAAGAGACTAAAAAGGCATTCAAAAAGGGAAAGAAGAAGTGAAATTATCTCTATTTGCAGATGACATGATTATATACATAGAAAACCCAAAAATCCACAAAAAAAATGCTGTAAGTGAGAGATACAGTAAAGTGACAGGGTACAAAGTCACATACAAAAATCAATAGGATTTCTGTACATGAAAAATGAGCAAACTGAGGTAGAGTTGAAAGTAATCCCATTTGCAATAACCAGAAAATGTAGAAGATACCTAGGAATAAACCTAACCAAGGAAGTAAAAGTCCTCTGCAAGGAAAGCTATGAAAAATAAATAAAAAAATTAAATGACACAAAAAAGGAGAAACACACCCAATGTTACTGATTGAAAGAATTATATAATCAAAATGCTAATTCTATCCAAATTATCTACATATTTAATGCAGTCTCAATCAAATTACCAGAGACAGTCTTTGCAGATTTAGAAAAAAAAAAAAAATCATAGAATTTGTCTAGAATCAAAAGAGCCCATATCGCAAAAGCATACTGCTCATAAAGAGTGGAATTTTTATTTCAATGAGGTATATACCTATGATTCATGTCTAAATAAGTGGTGATTTAAACAAGATAACATGATCTTCAAGCCAAGCATTTTTAGAATTGATTTTTTCATTACATTTCTTGGATTCTTCATGAAACATGTAGAATTCCTTATGATGGAGTTCTTACAGAGGAGTTTGGCTCAAACACATATAACTTTACTTTTAAATTATATATCTGAATTTTTTAACATGCCACTGAGAATATCCAGAAGGCATTTTGGAGAAGTGCACAACTATGTAGTCATTATTCTTTTTCTACTACTTTCATTTCTCTGGCTAGAGAACTTATACAATACTCTTATCATTTATAAGTGATTTGAAGAGTAGGAAGGAAGATAGGAAAAATGTTCACAAAGGAAAGAGAGAAATATAAAATACTTGATCAAATATAATTAGATTTCATAGAGAGTGTTTCAATAAATATCATTGAGAAACTACATAAATGGATATCTACTTATAGGTGTGTTTTATTCAGCCTTATATATTTAGAAAAATTATTTTATGGTAGAAAATTTCAAAATTGTATGAGTTTACTTGCTTTCTTTTCCTGGGCTACATTAAAAAAGTGGAAATGTATTGAGGTTGCATGCTTGTTTACACAAGTGTTTTTAAACTCTTACATATATTCTGGAAATTATGTTGAATTCTTGCAATAATATTATTTAATTTTCAATGATTTGTCCCTAATTTTATAAACAGTAATCAAGAAAAAAATTGCTAATTTATACATTTACTTTTTTGTTGTTGTTGTTTTTTTTTTTGAGAGGTTTTTTGCTACAGGGCGCGTGCGCTCGCCAGACAGACAGAGAGAGACAGAGAGACAGAAAGCGAGAAATCACCCCCCAGAGGGGATGGTCACGCCGCAATCCCTTCTCCTCCATTCTCCTCTCGGGATCTTGGGCACGCACGCACACGCGCCCAGCGTGAGTTTTAAGCCACCGGGTCCGGGACGCGAACCGTGTTTGACTACGTGGGAATCCAGCGACATAGCCATTACGCTAACTGCTGGTTCCCTATACATTTACTTTTGAAACCTGAATTTTGAAAGAATAATCGTCATTATAAATTTGTAAATTATTCATAGGCCATATATTCCTTTCTTTAGCATATCTACTATTGTGTAATCAAATCAATATGTAAGGGTAAAGTGAATAGGTTTACCCTGAAAGTATTTTTTTCAGTTTAGTTTCAAATGTGTATATAAAACATATAGTCATTAGAAGCTTAAAAAACAGTTTTCATGAAGACCAGCAGATGGCATAATGGTTACGTTGCTCGAGTCCCACATAGATGACCATGGTTCGAGTCCCAGATTCGGTGGCTTAAAACTCATGTTGGGTGCATGTGTAAGCATGTCCATAATCCCAAGAAGAGACTGGAGGAGAAAGGATGGGTGTATAGTCATTCCCCCTAGGGAGTGAGTTTTTGCTTTTTGTCTCTCTGTCTCTGTCAAGGGCACATGCCCTATCGCAAAAATATCTTTTAAAAAAAAGTTGTCGTGGAAGACTTTAATTCATCAGGGTCCAAGATCTTTCATGGTGTGCAAGTTACACAATAAGACATAGAGGGTGTAATAAGGTAGCCCAACTGTTTCCATGAAAGACACAGAAAAATAACTCTGTCTTTTGGGGCCTTTCTTTGTATATTACATGAAAGGAATAGTGTAAATAAGTTATTTCATAAGACTCATGTACAAGTAGACCTGGATATTGTCCACATAAAAGGTGTTCATCTGTTTCAGATAACCAAAAATGTAATACCCCTGGAGCTGTCCATGGTGCTGAATAAGAACTAGATTAAATTGGTTCTGAATCTTGAATTTTTTTTTTTTTTGGAGAGTTTTTTGCTATTGGACGCATGTGCTCACCAAAGAGACAGAGAAAGAGACAGAGTGACAGAGGAGGAGGTGTCAACACTCCCCCCCCCCCCGCAGGGAGGAAGGCCATCCACAAGCTCTTCTCTTCTCTTGGAATCTTGGGCATGCACACACACATGCTTGGTGTGTGAGTTTCAAGATGTCAGTTCCTCACTGACTCAAATCATAGGAAGCCACGTGGAGGCCAGCGACATAACCATTATGCCATCTACTAGTCCCTTGATTGTCTCAGTATCATATTTACTGAGCTCATGACACTTTATATAATTATGCCCAGAATAATAGATTCTAAGAGATCCCTATGCTCTAATTCTGGGGACCTTCAAAAATGTTACATTATGTGACAACTGAGAATTTAAATTGAAATAAAATTTATTTTTTTCAATCAATTGACCTTAAAATGATAATCCATAGTGTCCAGAATGGTCCCATGTAGTCATTAGATAGTGAAAGAGTAAAATATATTGCTACAGAGTCAGAGGGAAATATGACCAGGGAAGACATAATATAATGTAAGTATGATTCAACTAGCTCTTATTACCTTTGAAGATGGATGTAAGATCATAAGCCAAAGAATGTAATCTGTCTCTAAAAGCTAGAAAAGATAAGGAAATGGATTCCACATTTGACCTAGTGAATCACATCTTGATTTTAGTCCAAGGAGACTTGTATCAAACAGAATTGTAAGATAAGACTTTTGGGGGGCCAGCAGATGATATGGTGGTTAAGGTGTTAGACTCCCACATAGCCAACTATGGTTTGTGTCCTGGATTGACAGCTTGAAAATCACACCAAGAGTGTGTGCGTGCATGCTCAAAATCCCAGGAGGAGAACGAAAGAGAAGAGACTGTGGCATGGCCATCCCTCCTCTATGGAGTAATTTCCTACTTTCTCTCACTGTTTCTTTTTGTCTCTTTTTGCTCCAGTGAACACATGTACCCTATGCCAAATACCTCAAAAAAAAAAAAAAAAGAAAGAAAGAAAAAAGTAAGACATTTAAATCATGTACTCTGGTGATTACCAAAGTAGTGATAGAAAATTAATACATATATTGAAGATTTTACAGCAAAGTGGAGGATACATTTAGGAAAACATATTTATCAAAATGTCATTCACAGAATAGGATGGGAACTCAAAATGGGCAACTAAATTATTTTCAAGTTAGCTCCATTGTACTTTTTAAAACATTTTATTTAAAGTTTTTGCTATATAGGGCAAGTGTGTTCACCAGAGAGACAGAGACAGAAAGAGAGAAATCACCTCACATGGGTGATGGTCATTCTGCAATACCTCCTCCTCTGTCCTCCTTTTTGGATTTTGGGCACTCACCCACACGTGTCTCATTGTCATGGGACTCAAACTGCAGTTGACCCTGCGGGAGTCCAGCAACGTAACCATTATGCCATCTGTTGGCTTCTTCATTGTACTTTGTACCATTGTACTTTATAAAAAGAGTTAGAAGTTGAGTTTTGAATAGAAGTAAGATGATAGATAAATATATCTGCTTATAGAATAAAATCTTATCTCAAAGTAATAGCACATGCTATGACAAAAAGCTTTGGAAGACATTTGTCTACCTGGCTTATAATCTACTGAAATCCATTTTGCTTTCATTCCACCATGGATGTGTCTTAATACAGTCATAGTTTACCTTTGCATAATTTTGGATGAAGCATTCAAAAATTGGTCCTTTGTTTAGTATTAAGAAATGATAGGATTATCCTTTATTATAAGTGTGGGTTCTTATATATAAGTTGTAAAGGTAGACTTTAAAAAGATTACATTTTATAGGCTGGGCTTCATCTCTTCTTATCTCATCAGTCGTTAACTTTAGGAAGTCGAATAGTAATTCTAGGCTGTGACTGAAGAGATCTCAAGCAAAAACATGAATTGTGATATTGAAAGGAAAGGCTGGATTGGGCTATGGTGTGGAATTTACTGGCAGGTCTCAGTGGTAAACTATTTATAAATCACATTCACTACATATTGTGAATGTGAGTGGTGAAGGTAAAGAACAGTGAGTGCTGATGTGAAGACAGTTGAAGAATTTTTTTTTTTTTTTGAGAGGTGGTTCCTATAGGGCATGTGTGCTCGTTAGAAAGACAGAGAGAGACAGAGAGACAGAAAGTGAGAAATCACCCCCCCACACACAGAGGGGATAGCCACACCACAATTCCTTCTCCATTCTCCTCTCAGCATCTTGGGCACACATACACACGTACCTGTTGTCAATTTAAGCCCCTGGATCCGGGACTCGAACCATGGTCGACTACATGGGAGTCCAGTGACGTAGCCATTATACCATCTGCTGGTCCCAGACAGTTGAAGAATTTTTAAAACCCTAGTTAAGCTGATTGTTAAGGAAATATTTAATATAAATGATACCACTCTATTCTGGAAATGGATACCTGGAAAGGAATTTTAGGAGACCAGTTAATTTCAGGTTTCAAAGTTATAGGGGCAGGATAAGCAATCTTGCCTGGAGGCAGTGTTTCAGGCTACAAACTAAAATTTGTAACCTAGCAAAGTGAGAACCCGTGGTTGAGTGTATCAATATAAACATATATTGTCAGTGTACTGCAGGAGCACCAAGAGGTCACAGGAGACCCAGCTTCTCTTCTAAGTACCCTCTTGTTATTTTAGCAAAATAGAAAAATACTATTTAAAAAATAACATACCTTTCAATATTTTACATATTGTTTCTAATGTTCCTGCACTAGATGGTTCTGCTCTAATGCTTCTGCTTTTACTGATGATCTTCATTTCAATATCAAAGTAGTGCTTCTTCCTCCAGACCTCATCTCTTTGATCCAACCATTAGATCAAGAAGTTATAGCCACTTCTAAAGTTTACTGCCTGAAGAGGATCTTTGCCTAGGCTATTGCTGCAAATGAGGAAGACACTAAGAAGACACTGATGCAGTTCTGGAAGGGTTAAAACACATATCAGTTCATCAAGGACCTTGCTTGGGCTTGAGGTGATATCACCGAGGAGTGTATGAATTGCTTCTAGAAGAATACACTCATGACGGTTGTCCATGATGTAGAAGGATTTTCAACAAATGAAGAGGTTGCAAAAATCGGCAAGGCAAGGGTTGACATGGCTAAGAACTTTAACCTAGTGTAGATGAGGCTGGAATTGAAGAGGTGGTTTCTCATAAATTGACTAAAGAGCTGCTGGAACTGGGATAATAATGCATACCTGAAGAAGAGACAATTGAAAAAGAAACTTCAAGAAAATTCATAGTGAAGTGTGCAGGAGAATAGATTGCAAACCTTGATAAGCTCATTAAAACCTTTGAAAATTTGAGAACATGGATCTCAACACCAAAGGCTTTCATTAATAGAGAGGAATGATTATGGTATATTATCTGGGTACTAGCAAATTTATAATGAGGAATAGAAACAAACCAAGCAAACCACTGTGGACATATTTCTGAAAAGGGTGACATTTCTTCAAGAAGCACCTCAGGCAGGTTCTTTGGGAGATATTCCAGAAGAAGGAATTATTTTCTTAGCAGGTGAAAGCTCCATGCCTGCAATTGTCTCTGAAGATCTTCTAATGGGAAAAGATACAGAGGTGGAAGACAGTGATATTGATGATACTGACCTGTGTAGGCTTAGGCTAATCAATGTTTAAGTCTTGCTTTTAACAAAATTAAGGGAACCTGCAGTTAGTGTAATGGGTATGTCGCTGGATTCCCACGTGGTCGACCGCGGTTCGCGTCCCAGACCCGGTGGCTTAGAACTCACGCTGGGTGCATGTGTGTGCGTGCCCAAGATCCCAGGAGGAGAATGGAGGAGAAGGGATTGTGGCGTGACCATCCCCCCTGGGGGGTGATTTCTCACTTTCTGTCTCTCTGTCTCTCTCTGTCTGTCTGGCGAGCGCATGCGCCCTATAGTGAAAACCTCTCTCAAAAAAAAAAAAGTTGAAAAAGTTAAAGTTTACATAATAAGGATATAAAAAATACGTATCTTTATGGCCATACAGTGTGATTATATATTTTTAAAAAATATTTAATTTTACTTACTATCATTATTTTAATTTTTGCAATAGGGTCTGCATGCTCACCAGAGGGATGGAGAGAGAGAGGGAAAGTGAGAAAGGAAGCTGCCAGGTCCAGGATTCATGCGGGAGTTCAGAACCTTAACCAGTATGTCATCTGCAGGCCCTGTGATTATATCTTAGGCAAAGTGTTATTATAAAATAAGAATCAAAAAATTTAAAAAAGACTTTAAAGTTTATGAATTAAAAACCTACAGTAATCTAAGATTAATTCATTATTAAAGAAAAAAGTTCTTGTAAGTTTAATGTAGCTATATAGTCTATAAAATCTCTAGCAGTGTACAGTAATGTTGAAGGCCTTCACATTCACTCACCCTTCACTCCCTGACTTACCCAGAGCAACTTCCAGTTCTGCAAGCTTTATTCATGGTAATTGTCCTGTTGCAGTATACTATTTTTAAAAATCTTTTTTTCTATGTGTATTTTTACTGTACCTTTGTTAGCATGTTGTACAAGTTTGTAGCCTAGGAGCAATAGGCTATACCATTTATCCTAGGTGCAGAGTAGGGCTATCCTTCTAAGTTTGTGTAAGTACATACTATGAATTTCAAACAATGACAAAATTACCTAATGACACATTTCTCAGAACAGATCTCTCTTATTAAGTGAGGCATGACTCTATATCAAAATGATAAATTGAAATGCATTAAACACAAATTCTCTCACCCTTTCTTTCACTTGGAAATACTTATTAACTGAGCTATTAAAGCAAAACTCACTTAAATAAATGTTTTTATTCTAACCTTGCCTTGACTATGATTCAAGTAAACAAGCCCCAGAAGGTTCCTTTATTTTTAATATAAGGCTATTTTTATCTACTTCAAAAACAAGCAGCATTATTCATTACACAACATATATATATGTACTGCGGTTCGCGTCCCGGACCCGGTGGCTTAAAACTCAGGCCAGGCGCGTGTGCATGCGTGCCCAAGATCCCGAGTGGAGAATGGAGGAGAAGGGATTGCAGCGTGACCATCCCCCCTGGGGGGTGATTTCTTGCTTTCTGTCTCTATGTCTCTCTGTCTGTCTGGCGAGTGCACGCACCCTATAGTGAAAACCTCTCAAAAAAACCCAACATATATATATATATATAAAATCCAGGAAGTGATTAAATCTTCCCATGAGTTCAGTGATGAATTCATGGCTAGAAATTTGTGCTCTATAAATCAGATCTGTAAGCCATACTGTTATGTGTCTAAAGAGGGCACATAGATGTAGGGATCCCCTCGCCTCATTTTTTAAAAATTTCTAATTTGAAAAAACAAACAAACAAAAAGCCAGAAACTGACTTGTTAGCCAAGGCAGTGACTTGAGATATGCAGCATCCTAGACACACAGATAAGAATCAACTGCTGTTTTATCATTGTAAAGAAGCCCTGTCTTTTCTCTTTGACTAAGGCACAAGTGTTTGTTTTAGTGTATCCAGGGGGGAAGCAGTTGGGAAAGAGTGCATATGCAGAGGCATCTTTAAAATTAGCTCTTAATTACCGAAGTTAAAACTGAGTATATAAATCTTCTTCTAAGTCTCTTTCTATTGTTTGCTTTGACTTCCATTCTCCTTGGTGACTTGCAAGAAAATTTATAGTACCCTGACCCATATATTAAAATCACAGTCACCTCTTACGTTAACAAGTAAGTAATTCTGCATTTTCTCAATAAAAAAACATGTATTTTTGAATAAAATGCAATATGTTCAGAGACGTATATGAGTTCTGATTAAAATAAATATTTATTTTCAGTAGCTATAGCAAATTGTAACTACTGTTGGCATCAAAATGTTGACATTTTGAGATGCCAAATATTTCTAAAAATTTTTATTTACTGTGTTGATACATTGTTTACAAATGTTTGTGTGTATAGAAAGTGATACCAGCATTTCATAATTTCACTTGTAAGAAGTTCAATTCTCTTGAACTGCAGTACTGTTTTTGTCCTTCGTAAAAATAAAAATTTCTCCTGATAAGAGGGTGCTTCAGAAAGTTTGTGGAAAATGGAATTAAAACACAGATTTATTCGGTGCAAAAAGATTAAAATTCATGCAATTTTTTCACAGTGTACACTTTCCAACAGATTTTTTGCACGAAGATGTAAACTTTAAATTTAATTATTTGGCTGTGGACCGAAGGAAACTGGAAGTTTGAAAGTTTTGTGCTTAGCTTTTTGTTTCAAAGAACATGCCTTTTTAGACTGAACACAAGGTTTAAAACACAAATTCAGCAGTCTAAGGCTATGAAAAGTGGTGTCAATTTTGACTTTCACATAAAAAGCGTGTGCATATGTGTGTGCCTGTTTCAACTTGTTTTCAAGAGTAGCAGGAATAGCAAATGGGGAGGAAAAAAGAAAAGTGGAAATTTCTACTGTTCCATGAATGAACCTCTTTGAATTCATGATGTCAGTTCAGTGCTCACTAATTAAAGCCACCTGTTTGTCTCCCCAGTCTAGATCATTTCTAATGAAAACAAGAGGGAAATCAAAGAACTGAGAAGGAAGTTTGTGAAGAGCAGAGAACATGGCACATTGTATTTAATGAATCTATTCATAAATGTCAGACTGCATTCTCACCAACCCCAGCCATAACCAAATCATGTCTTAGACAGTGATTTGCTGGAGATTGGGAGCATGTCATATTCTTACTTCATCCTTTGCATCTAACACAGTGTTTGGCATATGATAGGCATCCTGGGTATGTTGGTTACTCTGCTATGGACTGACAAAATGCTAAAATTAATCAATACAATCAGACCTATTTTAACTGACACTTAAATTTAGAACTATTGGTAGCATAACTTGTAAGATTTTTATATTATTTCCCATATATCATCAAGTTTAAGATTTGTCTGCTTTCCTGTAGTTTTTCAGTAAAAACCTATAAAAATACATTTAATAAAGGGATTTGTGAAAACCAGATTTGGGTGGTTTTAGTAATAATAAGATAAGGGGAGAGTTTCTACTTCCCTTAAAGCCCAGAGTAAGAGAAGCTCACACCAACTATCAAGTTGGAAATCTCAAAAAAAAAAAAAAAAAAAAAAACACGAAAATCAGGGAATAAGTTAATAAATAGTTGTCGTGGAAAGTATGTTCAGTCAGCAGGAGACCGGGGACCTACTGCTGTTCCTCCTTGTAAATAGTTACTCTCAATGATGCTGAGTGTTCATCATTCTGCACTGTGCCTGCATATTCAATTTCTTGCAGTTTTTCCTCCTGAATTCTCTTGGTTTCTATGAGAGGTCTTCAAAAAATGTGTGGAAAATGCACATTAGAACAAACTATTAATATTTATAGATTTCAATTATTTGTACCACAATAAACTCATACTTAATATTATTCTTAAAAGATATTTAATTTTATTATTATTTTTAATTTAGTACAGCATACATGTACTCACCAGAGAGTGACAGAGACAAAGAGAGAGAAAGTGAGACAGCAAGGTACCAGATCCAGGACTCAAATTGTTGCTTGACATGTTCAGTATCCTAACTACCATGCCACTTACTAGCCCCTAAATGCATACGTTCCCTCCATTTATCCATAAACTTTCTGAAGTATCCTTGTTTATGTAGTACTACTTCATAAAAATAGATTTAAGAGGAATTAGGACATTAATTCGTCAGAGTTTCTAGTATTTACTTAACTTCACTTATCTGTTTAACACCCTCCCATCCAGTAAAGGCAGTTATCCTTTCAGAGGGGCACTACGAGAATTAAATGAGATGCTGTAAACTACTAGCTATGTCATGACCCATAGTAGAAGTCTATAGACATTAGTCATTTTTTTAAAGTTGTGATCGATTGATTGATTGATTGATTTTGCCAGAGAGTGCATGTGCTCACTAGAAAGAGAGAAAATGGGAAAGAATGAAAGCAGCACCCCAAGGTACCTCAATCCCTTCTCCTTCATTCCTCCTTTCTGTCAGGATCTGGGGCACATACTCACAAGAACCTAGGGTATGTTTTTAGCTCTCTGGTCAGGATTGAAACCATGTGGCTGGCCCTGTGGAATCTGTCTTTCTTAACCACTAAACCACAAGGCTGCCCCAAATTCTCAATTTTTAAAAGTTTATTTATTTCTTTAATGGCAGAGAGACAGAGAGAGAGAGACACTGTTACCACCAACAGGATTCCCAGGTCATGATTTACCCCTAGTCACAGCCAGCCCAGATCATGGGTATTCATGCCTGGTGTGCTCAGGGATGTCCTGAGACTTGAACCAGGACCTATACCATGTGTGGGTCCACATTACCACTGTACCACTGCCTAGCCCAAAATGTTAATTACTGTAAGTTACTTGTGACAGAGATTCTCTCTTTAGTCAGGCTTCTCTGAGCTCTCTTCTTGAGTAGTCTAAACCTTGGCCTGGAAGAACTGGAGACTTAGCACAGAAGATTCTGTGTATCCTCTACCCTAAGCAACAGGAACAAACACTAGCTTTGTTTTATTTTTTAAAAATTTTTAATAACTTTATTGAGATGTAATTGACAACTAAAACTTGTATATACAATTTAAGGTGAATGGTATGAAGATTTGATATATAACATGAAATGATTATCACCAAGAAGCTAAATAACATCCGTCACTTCACATAGTTGCCATTTGTATGTATGTGTGCGTGCGTGGTTAGAGCACCTAAGATCTACACCACCACAAGCAAATTTAACTACGCAGTGTAGTATTATTAACCATAGTCACCCTGTACATTAGATCACCTTTTTAACAGCTCAAGGCTGTTTCCCCAGTTAAAGTCCTCTTAAATGCCTTCCTGAGAAAAATCAACATTTCCAAAAGAATGTACTGTTTGTTTCAGCCAAAACCTGACTGTAGACCCTGACCTCCCTTTCTTTTCTCAGAATATTTACTTTAAAGCTTGCAATTGTAAATCTTTTTTTTTTTTTTTTTTGGTTCCTGTGAAATTTATCTTCTATACCCTAGGCATATCTTTCTCAAGGACCCAGGAGACATCTTTTTGAAACTTAATCATTGAAATAGATAGGGCCAGGACCAGCAGTTAGCGTAATGGCTATGTCGCTGGACTCCCATGTAGTCGACCACAGTTCAAGTCCTGGACCCGGTGGCTTAAAACTCACACCAGGCGCGTGTGCGTGCATGCCCAAGATCCCAAGAGGAGAAAGCTAGGGCCTCTTTCTCCAGACTGTGAGAGCGTAGGAACCTAACTTTGTAAGCACCAGTTAGGAAAGTCAGGTGGCCAGATGCATTGACCATCCGCCTTTGTGTCCTTTAGCGCATTTCAGCATGTGAACAACTTCCTGTTTTTTGTTTCATCACGGTTGAGCCCAGTTTATGCTGAAGTCTTTTTCCATCGACTGTAGTATCTGAATAAAATCTGTCTTGCTATTGTTACTGTGTGTCGGGCTTTGTTTGTCTTTGACATTCATGATGTCCATAATTTGTGATCAGGTAACAAATTCAAGGTACTCAGCAGTTTTATATTTTGCCATATTTTTAATACTTTTCCTTTAGAGATATCTAGTTAACTCTAGATAAATAGTTCTAAATCTTTTTACCACACTGCCTTTTACTCTTTTGCTTCTATATTATAAATCCTAATTTAAAAGATGGTATATAGGCTGACTTCATGGCCTTGTGGTTAAGAGAACTAGATTCCACATAGCTGACCATGATTCAGATACTGACTCCAACAACTTGAAAAACAGGCCAAATGTGTGTGCGTGCATGCCCCGAATCCTGCCTGGCAGGGTAGAGAAATGGAGAAGGAATTGTAGCTTGACTATGCCACACTGTGAAGTAGGCTGCCTCTGTCTGTCTTTCTGATTATTCCATTTACCATAGTCACAAACAGTATGAGATACTTAGGGATAAATCTAACCAAAGAAGTTAAAGACCTCCAAAATTTATTCGAAGCATTATCATTAATTTCGTAACTCTGCTTTAAGTGCCCAAACAGATTTATTAATATCTCTATAGAAAAGACATATTACAAACTTAGTTAATAGATTTATAGTGAATAGATTTCTAGAATACAGAGAAAATACCTTCTTACCTTATGGATGTTTATATGTTTTTTTTTTTTTTATTTGAGACAGATTTTTGCTATAGGGAGCATGTGCTCACCAGCGAGACAGAGGCTCACCAGAGAGGCAGAAACAGAGAGACTAAAAGCGAAAAATCACCCACGTACACACACAGGGCGATGGCCACAGCACAATCTCTTCTTATCCATTCTCCTCTTGGAATTTTGGGCATGCACGCACATATGCTCAGTATGAGTTTTAAGCCACTGGGTCTGAAACTTAAATTGTGGACTATGTGGGAGTCCACCAACATAACCCGATCTTTATAAACATGATTTTCTTTGGGCTCTTAAAAGGATTTTTAAATATCCCAAACATGCTCCCTTCATCTGTTCCGTATGATCAGTATAATGCATCCTGGAAAGTTAATTTTATGTGCCTTAATTTCAAAAAGATGTTACTTTGTATAATCAATGTGTAAACAATCAATAATTTTCAAATCTTCTCATGTTTGTGACAGAAAATTTTAGAGCAGGTAACTTATAAAGCCCATTAATATTTATTAATGTATGACTGTTAATCAACTATACTATCAATAAATGCTTTTATGGTGAATTGTTCATTAAAATTTTAGTGGTTTGGAAACCAAAGTATCTCAGCCTCATACTGATTAGAAGATGGATTTTTAATTTGCTCTCCGTTTTCACTAGGAAAGGTCAACTCCTACAGCTTAGTGTCCTTGGGAATAGAGACTTGGTTTTAAGATCTCCCACAATATGGTATTGCTTATTCCTTACCAGAGAAACAGAAGAGTTAACTTTTTTTTTTTTTTGCTGCTAATTAATAAAAAACTACTACTACTCATATTAGAAGTAACACTGTTTTTGAAGACTTATTATATATACAGTTAAAACATAAATGAGAATGAAATTATGATTTTTATATTTAATTTGCCTCTTCATAAAAGATGACAAGAATAAATAATGGGAAGAAGCAAATCAATGGTTAATGGGAGAATGCATGTCAAATGAATTTTGTATTTATGCAAGAAGGAAACATGTGGGCTCTCAATAGGGACTTCTACTTACTATTTTCACCAAAATAATTAGACTTAAAACCTTCCTTTGAGTGGTGATTGTGTCTAGTGATAGATTATTGAGATGAAAAACAGTCATTTTCCAGTGCGGATAGCTCATATGACATGGAAGAAAATCAGTAATAATCTTATTATAGTAGTACACCAAAAGGATCTAAATTTTTTTATGACTCTCATAGATTAAATGTCTACAATAATGAGTGCCTTTTCTTTTTTTGGAGAGATTTTCGCTATAGGGCGTGTGCGCTCGCCTGACAGACAGAGAGAGACGTAGAGACAGAAAGTGAGAAATCACCCCCCAGGGGGGATGGTCATGCCGCAATTCCTTCTCCTCCATTCTCCTCTCGGGATCTTGGGCACGCACGCATGTGCGTCCGGCGTGAGTTTTAAGCCATCAGGTCCGGGACACGAACTGTGGTCGACTATGTGGGAGTCCAGGGACATAGACATTACGCTAACTGCTGGTTCCCATGAGTGCTCTTTTTAAAATTATTTTAAGGTGTTAAAATCAACCTATATAGATATTATTTAAGTAACTATTGACCATGTAATTTTTCAGTGAATGCTCATGTAAATATTGGATAAAGTAATAAAGTTCATAATAAATTTTGTTAGATTCTTAGAACACATAGTGATTGTATTTGTTCACTGTCTTGATAGTATAAACTTTTTAAAATAAAAATGAATGTTAGAATGTGACAGAGAAAGGAAGAAATAGAATAAGAATCAATAGACAATCTGCTGAAAGACTGTATAATTGGAGTGGATTCCTTTCTTTTCTATGTAAATTATTTCAGGCTGTTTAGACTACTTGAAATTTTTTTTATATAGACATTCAAGCTAATCTCTAGAATTAAGTAATCATAATTCCTCCCTTACTCCTTTATCTAATCACCTTCTATGTAATTTTTCAAGCAAAAATTCCGAGAATTCCGTTAGATTTCCTTTCTAAAATCACCTGTCATATATTTATAGCTATTCATACATAAGTCCTATTGATTCTACTTCTTAGCTATTTCAGTCCCTTCTTCCATATATTTTGCTATTTTATGAGAGACTGTCATGTTCCATTATTCTGAAAAGTATAGTGGTCTCCTAAATGGTTTCACTGCCTCGTCAAACTTGCATTTTTTCCCCTAGAGCACTTTCTCTGCAAAATTAATAATCATTTAAAAAGTAATTAAAACACCCTTTAACCTAGCCTATAAAATACTCTATAATTCACCCTGTCTTCCTATTCAAACATACTTATTGCCAACTTTTACATGAGAGAAAACATGTCAAACGACTTAGAGTTACCCAAACAGAATGTGAATTTTATACCTTGATATCTTTTATAGAGCTAGTCCATCATTCCACCTGGAAAGCCTCTGCTGATCCTTAAAGACTTAGTTCAAGCATCTTTTCTTAGAGCATCCCTTCATGATTATCCTGATTAACATAAGTCTCTCTTGTCTATATACACCTATGCATATAGTAGCACGTCACACTGAATTACTTATCTGTTTCCCCAATAAAACTACTCAGACATTGACAGTAAAAACTGAGTCTTATTTGTCTTTATATGTAGGTAATTTGTATGACATTCACTCCCTGACCAGGTATTTTGCCTTTAGGTACTTATTTTTATCTTCTCTATGGGCTTGGCTTTCAGTCTTACAATGAAGCTTTCTTTTATCTGCTTCAGCCAGCCTACACAGTAAGATGGATGGATGGTTGGATGCTTGCTTTTTTTGTGAGTGTCCTCTAAAATAGATCTTCCAGCTTGAACTCATTTCTCATTCCTGGTGTACCCTCTTGGACATGGTAATTTAGACTCTCCCTTTTTCTTGAGGCAGTCAGTGCCTTCCTGCATGACCACATATGTCCATGTTCACATGTAGATAAAATTCAGCCTGAGTCGGGGGTGGAGGCAGCAGGTGGCATGGTAGTTAAGGTGGCTGGATTTCCACATGGCATACCTTGGTTTGGGTTCCAGACCTGGTAGCTTGAGAATCATACCCAAAATCACAAGAAGAGAATTGAAAAGGGATTGTAATGTGGCCTTCTCACTTTCTCTCTCTTTCTCCTCTCTGAATAATACCAACACCCTATGGAAAAGAAAAAAAAAAAATCCTGAGTCTCATCATATTGCTAGATGGGTAAATTGTAATCAATTAGATGCAAATATAAGTGTTTAAAAATGTCTTGCAGCCTGACTGTTTCCTTTATATTAGAAAACAATATTCTTTTCATCATTTAAAAAGTTCATCTTTTCAGTAAATGAAGAGAAGTACGAATCATTTAAATTCTGAGTTTTCATTTTTGCTCATTCCTTTGAGAGAAAACTGCACAAACATCAAATCCCTAGTTTTATTTTTTGGACATGCTTTATGACATCTCGAACATCAAGCACAGATAGCAAACAACAATAATTAATCAAAGTTGATTTTAGTTGTCTGAAGCATTATCTGTGAGGAAAATGACTTAGCAAATGTTTTCATAAGAATGTGTTGCTATGTGCCACTGAAATATGATGATAAAAATAAGAGATTAAGGATTTCCTCTCATATATCTTTTGTTACAAACTTTTATGTTGGTCGATTTCTTTGCCAGGTTTTGACAGTTCTTTCCTCTACAAATGACAGTTAATTTATATAAGATTCTAAGACTTTATCATTCTGTTTTCACCCAACTTCTTTTGTCTACTCTTTGTCGGCACTGGAAGAACATACAAAGACAAAGTTAACTTGCATGAATACAAACACAAACACACACAGTACTTTTCAAATTTAAAATAAAATTAAAAACTTCAGTGTACTCCAATTTATGGAAATTTTCAGAGTATTAGCATGCTTCATCACCCCAATGTGCTGTGGGTGAAGTGAAAAAATGAGCCAGCTCCATCTTGCCAGTGCGAGATATTCCAATTTGTTCTAACACACTAGCCATTAGTCCCAACATCCTCGGAGGAAGAAGAGCTTTTCTATTGCTAGTTGAAATAGAGAATGAAATACACCTAATTACATGCAAAGCAAATTTATGTTCTTTATCTTCACAGAAAGTAAATAAAGAACTTTATTGCTTTGGGAGTTGTTTAACCATACCAAATATTTTGTGTTTTGGGGGGATTCCAAGCAAAATTAGGATAGTTTGTGACATATATCCAGTGTGGAAAATTGTCAACAACAAAAAAATCCAAGTAGGTTAAAAATTTGATCATTATAGTGAAGGGGTTTATGTTTAATTGACTATACAGGGGAGAAACAGCTCTTGGGTCCAGGTAAAATATTATTTAAATATGAAAACTTCTAAGAATTTTGGACAATCAAAGGGCTATCTACTCAGGAAATGAACTAGAAAAATAGTGAAAGAATATGAATGAGTGAATAAGTGAGAGAGAGATACAGATGATGGGCTGGGGCTAAAGAAAAGGCAAGATATGAAGAGACAGAAAGAGAAAGAGAAAGAACGAGAGAGAGGAAAAGAAAGGAAAGAAGGAAGGAAAGAAAATTTTTTTCAAAGAAAATTTCACCTGAAATAGCTTGATTATAATAAATTTCTCCCCTTTTTTGAAATTTTTCAAATTATATTTCACATTTTACATATATTTGATGAACAACTTTGTGGAGTATATTATAGTTTTCCAAAGCATGCATACAGTTGCTTGAGAGTAGAGGGTCAGTAGAACTATTTTACTTCTAGGTGGGTATGGGAAAATGTCCTTTGTAGAATTACTACCATGAGCCACATTATAGTAGTTATGTTTCTGAATTTTATACCAACTCTGCTGCTTCTAAAAAGATATATTTAAAGTTGGTAATGCTCCTGAAACAAACAAACAAAAACAGACAAACAAGCAAACAAAGGCTTCTGGTTTTAATTTGCATTTACCTGTGCCAGCCCATGGCTTGGTGGTTAAAGCAACTGATCCCACATGGCCAACCACGTGATTTGTGTCCCAGATCTGGCAGCTTGAAAAACATGCTGGGGCATGTGTGTGCAAGCCCAAAATCTGAAAGGAAGGTGAGATGGATGAGAATGGATTGTGGCATGACCATTTCCCAAGGGGGATGCTTTCTTTCTCTCTTTCTCTGTCTGTCTCTTTCTCAGCAAGTGCATGTAACCTCTGGAGAAAACTTTTTTAAAAATAATTTTTACATTTCTCCAATGTGTAGTGATATTGGGCATTTTAAAAATAAACCTTTTGGCCATTTGTATGTTTTATTATTCAGAGAGACATTATTCAGAGAAACAGAAGATACTGGGCATTTTTCCATTGTCTAAATAAAGTAGTTTGGATTATTGCCTAAAGTGTCTGATTTTAAGAGGGTGAGAGTTACAAATGAACTTCTTCACCCTCCTAAAATCAGGCTTAAGAAAAAGAACAAGAGCTTCTTATGAAGCAAACATTTTGTGAAGTCCTAGAAAACTTAATATTTGCATATGTCATCTTTATTTTATCAAGCAAAGTAAACTTTCCTTGCAAAATAATCTCAAAGAGGTATGCAGAGATCAGCACTTTTAATAAATTGAACCACTTAATATGCACTAGAGGATATATTTTATTAATAATCGTAATTATTGCTGCTAGCATGGGGTTTGGAAGATCACTAATCAATAGATGTCCATTTACTTGAAATAAAAGAATATTAGCATTAATCCATTTTAGATAAATGTTTCTTTTGTTAAGCAAATAATTACAACCAAATTTAGCTCTTATGAGTGAATCAGATTTGTGTCCACAGGGTTTACTTAAAATGAACTACAAGTGTATAATTTTAAATGAAAAAATAATTGTTTCTGCCTACACAGTAAACCTTAGGGAACAGACTATACTTAAGCCTATGATTTGGCAACCTCCAAAGAAAAGATGTATTTTCTCTTCCTTGAATATTACAAAATTGGATACTTTTATTCTTACATGTTCAATAAAATATATACTTTTTTTATGTTTTATGAAAGCCTGATAGAGTGTTTTATGCACTGGTTTCCAGTAGCGGGGAATAATGGAGGCCTTATATGGATAGTATGTCCCTTAGAATGGCAATGTCCTTAAAATAGACTGCCTCTATTTCTGTTGCTAACAGAATTTTGTATTACAAAATACAGACAAGCTTATAGAGTATATAGAAAACATATAGATAATAGGATTTTAAAACAAAAGCTATGCAATTATGTTTATTTTAATTACATACTAAAAAAATCTCAGAGGCATCTTTCATAAAATGTAGTTTTCAACTTTCACAAGGAAGCAGACAGTGTGACATTCAGAGCTTTAAGTGTGCTGATGCAGACTTCATTCTGAAGGTGTGCTGGCAGATTTAGTATCTTTGACTTTCAGTGAAGAGTGGAAAGAATTGGGTTTGGAAGCCAACCCATATAAATTGTCTTACATGATCATTTTCCTCAAGAACTTCAGTTAGGCTTAGCATCAATTATAAGATTAGAAGTATCCAAACCCTTTGACAACTCAAATTTCCACTTAATAGGTTAAATCCATGTATCAGATTTTTTTCTACATGACATGTGACCGTAAAGTAATATGATTGATATTTTAATCAAACTTTATATGGATAACTTTTCCATTACTCTGTAATTATTCATAGGTTTATGGTATGACTTCCTCACAATAGATGCACATATATATGTTTATCCCAAATATTCTCCTGGGGACTAGCAGAGGTGTAAAAGTTATATTGCTGGACTCCCACGTAGTCGACCGTGGTTTGAATCCCAGACCTGGTGGCTTAAAACAGGTGCAGGTGAGTGCATACCCAAAATCCCGAGAGGAAAAAAGAGAACGGATTGTGGTGTAGCCATCTCCTCTGGGGGGGGGGGGATTTCTTTTGTTTGTTTGTTTTCTGTCTCTCTCTGTCCCTCTGGTGAGTGCATACACCCTATAGAAAAAAAAAAACTGTCTAAAAAAAAAATTCCTTGGAACAGGCATTAGCATACATTTTCTGTAAAGATCAGAGACTGGATATTTTAGGATTTGTAAACCAGATGGTATCTGTTGTGAACACTTACCTACCATTTTCACACAGAAACTTTGAATACTGTGTAAGGGATTGATCAAGATTGTGGACATTGAAAGTTGGTTTTTTTTTAAGATTTTTGCTACAGAGTGTTTATAATTGCTGGAGAGAGACAGAGAGGGAAAGTGAGAAATCTCTTGGTGAGGATGACCATGCTTTCAGTTCCAGACCCAGTAGCTTGGATCTCACGTAGCCAACTGAGGTTTGAGTCCTAGACTGGGTAATTTGCTTTCTCTCTTTCTCTTTCTCTGTCTCTGGTCAAATTAAAAAATAACAATAATAAGTAGAATTAAATTTTTACAATTCTTAAAAAAAATGTCCTGGACTCAATAGGGCTTTTCTTATAGTCAAAATCTATTACTTTAGGGTATGTACATGCATTACTCTAGCCAAATAGATGCTTAAGCTGTCATTTTGATAGATACGTTCCAACCTCAATACTCATATATCTAGTTAATATTCATAATTTGGCTACAGAAAACTAGAGACATCGAAATATATGTTACCTCTCCTCACCTTATGATTAGAGGACAGAGTATTTTAGGACATGTTAAAACTGGTCATTAGCATGTATAAATAAACTTACTAATCTTCTAGTACCTCTTGAAAACTCAAAGTTATGGTTGGGCTGCAAATTCATTTTATATACTTTTTTAAGATCATTTTCTTATGTTTTATTTTTGTTTATTTATTTATTTTTAAAGAGATTTTTGCTATAGGATACCTGTGTTTGCTGGAGAGATAGAGGGACAGTTAGAAATTACCCCCCAGGGGGATGGCTACACCACAATCCCTTCTCTATTCTCCTCTCAGGATTTTGGGGCATGCACACACATGCACCTGGTGTGAGTTTTAAGCCACTGGGTCTGGAAATTGAAGTGTGATCGACTATGTGGGAGTCCTGTCAGTGTAGTAGGTGTCTATTCTCTGATTTTCTCAGTCAGGTGAAGTTCAGGTACCCAGGTGACACAGTCTGAGCTAGATGGAAGACCCTATGATGTAGTTATTTTCTAAACATTTGGTAAAAGTATATATTATCTTTATCTTATATTAATATCAATGATTTTTGAGTAAGATTGTTTCTTAAAAATAATTTTATTGAGGGAACCAGCAGTTAGTGTAATGGCTATGTCACTGGATTCCCACGTAGTCGACCGCGGTTCGCGTCCCGGACCCGGTGGCTTAAAACTCACGCCGGGCGCGTGTGCGTGCGTGCCCAAGATCCCGAGAGGAGAATGGAGGAGAAGGGATTGCGGCGTGACCAGCCCCTCTGGGGGGTGATTTCTCGCTTTCTGTCTCTCTGTCTTTCTCTGTCTGTCTGGCGAGCGCACGCGCCCTATAGCGAAAAAAACCTCTCAAAAAAAATAATAATAATAATAATTTTATTGCTATTGAAAGATAGGTTCACAGACATGCTAGGTAATTAAGAAACTGCTGTCCAGCCCCCTGGACTGGTTGTTAAAGGAACCGGATCCCACGTGACTGACTACATGGGTCAAATCCTGGCTCTAGTAGCTTAAGAAACACACTGGGTGCTTTATGTGCATGCCCAAAACCCTGACAGAATGGAAAAATGTAAAATAAGAGATTGCAATGTGACTACAACTTGTCAAGGGTGCTTTCTCCCTCTCCTTCTCTCTCTGTCTCTGTCTCTCTGTCTTTCTCTTGTAAGCTCATGCACTCTGTGGAAAATTTAAAAAGAATTCTAAAAATTGCTAAATATGTCATCCTGAAGATCTAAAATTTAATTTATGAATTACTCAGTGGCTACCATTCCACTGGAAATCATCTGGATTTTTTTTTTCTGAATTATAAAGTTTATAGGAATAGAAATGTCACTTTACAAAGAAGTGGTATGCTTTCAATTGATTGATTTTATTAGTAATGATAACAGACTATAATGCTGTTAAACAGTCCTCTTTCATCTGAACACACATTAACATCACCTGGTTAAACTTGTTATAAATACAGATTTCTTGAGTTACAATCTTTGAAGTTCTCAGTAAGTGTAAGTGGAACTCAGAGTCTCTAAGTAAACACTTATCTTTGATGGCTAGTCTCTGGAACACTTTTCTGAGTCCAGTTCCACATTTACTTGGTGTTAAAATTAAATAAAAATAATTTTAAAAATTCAGATTTCTATGCCCACTCATGTATATTTGATTCTGTAAATCTGAAATTGTGTCCAGGAATGTGCATTTTTAACAAACACTAAGTTCTAGCATTGGGAATCCTTAAGACTCTTAAGAAAAACAGAATGTCCTTAAATCCTTAAGAAAAACAGGATGTGTTTGCTAAGGCTTCTCTTAGATCATCTTAAGGAGATCAAAATGGAAGTCCTGCCCAAGAAAGCAATTCTATGATGTCCCTAATACAATGATGCGATGCCATCTATCTAGAAGTGTTTTCTTTATTACTGACATAATTTTCTACAGAAAATTTAAGGAGAGTTGTTTTTACCTCAGAGTTCTTTCTGTATTTTCAAACGTTTTATAGCTCCCACCAAGGTTTTCCTCATCATTCCCTTTTGTACTGTAATTACTTGGACTTAGAATCAAATACTGGATGCCCAACAGTTGCTTTCACCCACGGACTTAGTTGTTTCTGGATTTGTTGTTTGTTTGTTTTATTGAGAATCTCACCATGTTGAGGTCCTCTTACCTCAGCCTCCAGGGTAGGTGGGACTACAGGCACTTACCATCACACCTGGTTTTTAGAGTGGGCCAGGAAGCAAACCCAGGCCTTCCATGTCAATTCAACTTCCTGGGTTTCAACATCTACCTGCATACATTACCACAAGTAGGATTCCTAGACAGTTTTGAGGTTTGTTTTTTTCTCTTATTTGTTTAGATTTTTGCCTACTCACTGTTTTTGAATTGAATAAATTCTTAAAGACTTTCCAGGTAAAAGGAAAATCTAGATTTACTTCTTTTCTTAAAAAAAAAAAAAAAAAAAAGCTAAGTTAGTTATGCTGAGCCTAAAGTACATGGCAAGAATGTCTGAGAAGCCACCTGATTTAAATAACGGAAATATCTTCAGTTTTCTGGTCCCTCTGCCACTCCCTATCATTTACTTGCCATCGAGACCAAGGATTCATGGCCATTTTTCACTGGGAATGTTTTTTTTTTATTACTGAAAAACTTTTCTCCCTACTTACATTTCTATAAATAAATCATAGACCATAAAATTGGATAGAAAAGAGAGCGTATTTCAAGATAAATGAGGCATATAATTTTTTTGTGAAAGGAACAATATTTTATGTATTTATTTTATAAGCCTAAAATGCTTCACTTCACTCACTTTGTTATCTGTAGGTAAATGAGTGTCAATTCCTGGTTTACATGTTTTTGTTTTCTCTCTCACTAGAATCGAAGTCTATAATGTTTTTATGAAGATACAGACCATAGCTTATTCATCTCTGTGTCTTAAGAACCAGTTTTACTTGAAGAAATTAGTTTAGCATAAATATACATATGTATATTACATTGAGATCATTTTAAAGCTTTTATTATTAATAGTAAAGATTACATAATTTCAATTCTTTTAATATTTTCTTTACCTTATTTTTCACTTTATTGCATACCTGTTAGATTATCTTTGGAATGATCTCCCACTAGTCCTTGCCCTATTCCCGAATATGAATTAAATTAACAATCTGTTGTGTATATTTTCACATGGATCATTATATCTAGTACAAAAGAATTATCTCATATTCCAACATACTCTAGCCTTATGGCTACATTTAGAAATTACCTCCTTCCATTTCTCCTTTAAGGGCTTGGTTTGTGTTACTTTAGCTCTTACTTAGTGCATGTTTTTTCTGAATTCGTGTTATGTCATCAGTACCCTAATGTAAGTTTATTCTTTTAGATAATATCCACTGTTTCTGTAATTTATCTATAGCTAACAAGTACAGTCTATAATAAGAAAGCATTGTTTAAATGAATAAATACATATCATCTCCCAAACAAACAAACAAACAAATTAAAACCCACACTCAGTGAGCAATAGCAAAACAGTCCCCATTCACTGAATATTTATTATATGTGAGGCATTACACTAAGAAAATTCTATGTGGTACCGCATTTGATCCTCCTCACAGCTCACAAATAGACACTATAATTTTTCCTTCACTGAGGAGAAAATATGGGTTCAAGGAAGACGAAATACCTGGCAGAGCCCACAAAGAAACAGTAGACCCTTTGATCCCAAACCTTTCTTTCACAATAGTACAGCATTCTATGATGGGACATTGCCTCCTGGTGGGAATTTCTGTGGATAAGCATGGAACAAGTCAGAAATGTACAAGGAGAAGACAAAGGGGTGACTGTCGTGACCTGACAAGACTTTAGTGATAGAGAAATTCTTAGGTTGTTTAAAATCTTAGTAGTTTGATCAGAAATTATAAGCAAAATTGTAATGGAAAATTAGCTTTTCACAATTATTTTAAATATGACAATTATTTAAGTTTAAATTGGCTGAAACTTCCAATAGGATAAAAGTTTTGACTTTCAAAAGCCTTAATTTTATTTATTTTTTATTATTAAAAATTTTTCTTTTCTCCTTTCCTTCTCCCTCCCTCCCTCCCCCCCTCCCTCCCTTCCTTCCTTCCTTTGCTATAGGGCAAGTGTGCTCACCAAAGAAAGAGTGAGAGAGACAAAGAGAGAGGGGGAGGAGAGAGAAAGGGAGAAATAACCCCTTAGGGGATGGCCACACAACAATTCCTTCTCCTCCTCCTCCATTATCCTCTCAGGCTTCTGAGCACACACATTCATATGCCTGGAGTGATTTTCAAGCCACCATGTCCAGAACTTAAACCACACAGCTGGCCATAGAATCCAGTCCTTTAACCTCCATGCCCTCTGTGTGCCCCTAGTCCTTTCTCCAACATTCTCTTAGGATTTTGGGAACACAGTGCCTGGCTCAAAACCTTAATTTTTTTTTCACATGTAAAATGAATTTACCCAGCATGAATACACTTTACACCAGTCCAGCCAAACATACCATAAGTTATCATCAACAGATAATCATCCTTTTCTTTGTCCTGTAAATATCTTGCCTCTCTGTTTTCCTCCTTGAATCCCTTTCATTCATTCTCCCCTTTCTCCTAACCTCTTCCCACACTGTCTCAGTTTCCATAACCATTTTCCATGTTTCTATATACACTAATCTTTAAATTTCCACCATAGAATGCAATCAGTCAGTATATTTTAGGTGGAGACATATAATGTCTCTTTTTCATAACCTGGCTTGTTTCATTCAGCAGTAAATCTTCCATATTCATCCACTTTCTATAAGATGCTAAGGTCTTGTTTTTTGTTGTTGTTGTTTTTTATGGGCAAATAATAGTCCATAGAGTATGCATACCATACTTTTTCAATACATTCTTCTGTTGTGGACATTTGGGTTGGTTCCATGTTTTAGCAATTGTGAATAATGTGATAAACATAGATATGCAAGCACTTTTTTTGACTATTTTCCTATTCTTTGAGTAAGTAATTTTTAAGCCATGAAAATTATTTTAAAGAGCAATGTTGCCTTAATAATAATCCCCTAAAATAAAATTTTCACCATTTCTAACTACTTTCACATATATCTCATATTTTACAAATTCTTGGAAGAAGCAAAATAGCATAGATTTGCTACTAGCAGGCAGTTCTGAAATGCTTGAATGATCCAACAAATGTTAAAAGTCAACATCTCTCTGAGGCTGACAAGTGTCATAGGGTTTAAGGGTACTGTATTCCCACATGGCTGACTGCAGTTTGTGTCCCAGACCTGGTGGCTTTCCTTCTCACTTTCCCTCTTTCTGTCACTCTGTCACTCTCTGACCAACCAACTAACCAACAAACAAATAAACAAATAAATTTAAATAATTATTTAAAAAGAAAAATCTCTCTGACTTTAGCCCCTACTGATGGTTCAGTATTTTTATAGTCACACTTGTGATATCTCACAAATTTTTTCTGTTGTATTAATATGTAGTTGTGATTATATGCATATGGTTGTAATATATATGTATACATGTGTATATATATATGTTGCCAGACAGGTAGCTCTATGCCTGCCCCAGAGATCCAAAGCAGGTTTAATACGCTACCACTCAATTTAAAAAAAAAGAGAAACAAAGATATTGGTGAGAAAAAAAAGGAGAATTTATTACAGTGTGGCTATACTCCGAAGACATGTAAAAATATCTTTGACTGGTCAGCCAACTTACAGATGCTTTCAAAGAAGGAAGTGGCTGGGGGATAGTGGCAATGTACAGAAAAACTTAGATCAGGTTAAATTTTAGCTCAGACTACAATCAAGAAATTCATCTTTAAGACATGAGTTTCTATTCTCATGAGTGGAATGTTTCTCATTATTTCAAGCTTCTGGTTGACTGCTCATGATGTTCATCTCTCTGGAGTTTCTAAAAGAGATCTCAGATAAAGTGTACCAAGCTAGTAGAAAGGGAAAAACAATTAGATTAAAAGGATTGAGTCAGTCTGCCTAAAGCAGGCCTCTACTATATATGTATGTATATATGCATGTGTTTGTATGCTTGTATTGCTATCCATTGTTTAAATACTCTTGCTTAATTTTAGTTTGTGCTATTTTTTTTATTAAGAAACAAGTGTCTTTGTTAACAAAATAAGTGAATAACTTCAGTAAATGATTATATGACTTAAAGTTGGAAGCAGACTTAAGACTTTTCCATGGGACCAGCAGTTAGCATAATGGCTATGTCACTGGACTCCCATGTAGTTGACTACGGCTCGAGTCCTGGACCTGGTAGCTTAAACTCATGCCAGGCGTGTGTGTGTGCATGCGTGCCGAACATCCCAAGAGGAGAATGGAGGAGAAGGCGTGGCCATCCTCCCTGGGGGGGTGATTTCTTGCTTTCTATCTCTCTCTCTGTCTTTCTGGTGAGCACACATGCCCTATAGGAAAAAACTCTCAAAAAGAAAAAAAAAAAAAAAAGACTTTTCCATGTTCACCCATGTAGGACTAATGTATACAATACTCATGGAAACTCTCACCCAAAACTGAGTAGCTCACACATTTATTTGTAAATCTAGATTGTTGATTTTTATTTTCTGCAGGATAGAGTAAAATAATTACTCCAGTTATTTTCCACTTATGCTGTTACTGCTCTTTTTTATTTTTTTATTTTTTGGAAGGGTGAGTACATAGTCTGAATAAAACTTTTTATCCTTTCCCCTTTTAAACTCATTTAATCTCTGTTAATCTGATGAAATATTAAAATCATCACTAACCTGCTTAATTAGATCTATAAAGATATAGTGTTTATCCAAAAGATAAATTGTAATACTAACATTTTTAAAAATGGGTCTGAGGGTGAAAAAGAGAAGCTCACTAACCTGTTTTAATTACTTTCTTCTGACCGTGTCACTAACTTTCAAGTTATTCTTTCCTCAGACAATTGTAATTAGTGTCAGAATTTGTAATCACCATACTGACACAAAAAATGGACTTTTGCTCAGTCTCATTCCTCCTTCATCTCTTCCAGATCCTTCTTTGTTAAATTTCCCACAAAATGTAAACATTTTTTTGCAAACTATTTCTTTTTTGTTTTTCTTTTTTCTTTTAAAAGGAGCTTATTTTCTCAGAGCAAGACATGTTTGTCATTTCTCTCTGGTCTTATTGTTGGAGGATCTGACAGCATGCCCCTGGGGTCCGACCTTTATTTTGAGTTAGCTTTGTAAGACCAATGTATTTCTTCTCCTTTATTACTTTTACTTTTCAGTTCTATTTTTTTTCCTCAACAGTTTTTCCAGATTATTCAAGAAAGTATCAGTCACACAATGACCCTTGAAGACATTTCTCAGACTCTATTCCACATTTTTTTTTCACCTCTTCTAGCCTTAAATATGGGGTATATGTGTGTATGTGTGATGTATACATGCACACACATGCATATGGACGTGTGTATCTGTATATAAGAAAGAGATTAGTGTGACGTATATTCATGTTGGGTAAATTCATTTTAAAAGTTATAGTAATGTACAGTGATTAAATGTATAAAATAAATTAAAGTTAAAAAGGAAGGAACAAGGTATAGACAGTGACTGGAGACTTATATTTCACCTTGAAACAGGATGGAATGTGTTTCCCTGTGAATCATACTCACTGTGAACTCCTTGAGTTATTCCACCAAAATACACTCCTGGGAATATTGGCCATTCTTTTTCTCATTCACATTCTCTACATATTTTAAACCATGCCTTCAGGGGTGATAAAGTTTCTTTCTCTTGAACTAAACTTGAACTAAATATGCTTTAGGGATTTAACAATGCCACGTTTCTCTAAAAGGAGAATTAACAGCGCATAAATATTGTTTCTAACCCTAAATCCTAAATCCGTATTTTTGTCTAATTCTTTATATTTCTTTGTTTTCCACCATACTATGACCTATTTTTTTTTTTTTTTTTTTGGAGAGGTTTTTGCTGTAGGGCACATGCACGCACCAGACAGACAGACAGAGACAGAGAAACAGAAAGCAAGAAATCACCCCCAGGGGGGATGGCCACCCTGCAATCCCTTCTCCTCCATTCTCCTCTTGGGATCTTGGGCACGCACACACATGCACCCAGGGTGAGTTTTAAGCCACCAGGTCCAGGACATGAACTGCGGTCGACTACATGGGAGTCCAGCGACATAGCCATTATGCTAACTGCTGGTCCCCGCCCCCCC
>NW_006159584.1:1910208-1976244 GCF_000334495.1 Tupaia belangeri chinensis | reverse complement strand
TTTACTTTAAATTGTTTTTTTTTTTTTTTTTTTGTCTAGTAGTGATATTGCTAATGCAGCTAAGGAAATCATTGGAAGCTTAAAAATTATTTAAATAGGTTCTATTGATTTTTTAAAAATTTATTTATTTCTTCCATGAATGAAAGAGAAAGACAGGCAGACAGACCGACAGCATCTCCAACAAGGTACCATAATCCATTCCTTGCTTTAGCCAGCCTCAGATGATGGGTACCCATGTGCCTGGTGTATTCAGGGAGGTCTCTGAATGTGAACCAGGAGCCTCCCCACGTGGTTCAGCTTTTAGGAGCATTCCATTCCACTGAACCTCCATCCGGCTACCAGTGATTTTTTTTATTTTGGTATTCTCTGCCATTTCGAAGGGAACAGCCAAGAATAAGTAAATAAATATTATCTCCAGATGACTTTGTTAATTACCAAGAGTAATTAAAGCCTTAACCTAAAAGAAAACTCTGGTAGTTTTACATTATATAAATATTTTACTTGAAGTATAAGTAAATATATCCTCCTCATTGATTCACTTAGTTCATATGTGTGACTTGCATTATTATAGGTACCAGGGCTAGAGTAATAAGTTAGAAAATTTCCTGTTCTCTTTTATAATGCAAAGAGCTAACGTTTCACTGATTATTACATCATATGTTTACATGTTCTCTATGTTACTTTAATTAAAAAAAAAACCCTCAAGTTACTAATATGAAGATGGTTATTTCAAAATAAACCTAATTAATGAGAATTAAAACTTTTTGGAATTCAGAAGGTATCAAAATAGTTTTTTTTGTTTTTTTAATTTGCCAGGTGGTGTGTGAGAGAGAGAGAGATGAAGAGAGAGGAAGAGGGAGAAACCTCCCCCAGTGTGGCATGGTCATGCTACAATCCCTTCTCTTTCCTTTCTGCATCCTATCAGGATGTGGGGCATGCACTGCACATACAGGCATTTAATGTGTTTTCAGGCTGTCCCGTATGAGACTTGAACTACATGGTTGGCCATGTGGAATCTGACTCCCTTAACCATCACACTATAAGGATGACCTTCTAGTAGACTTTTTTTTTTTTAAATTTTCTATAGGTTATGTGTGCTTGCCTGTGAGAGACAGCAAGTGAGAGAGAGAAAAAAAAAAATGAAAGAGGGTGGGCAATGACCCTTGTCCTCCACACTCTTCATGGGATTTTGGGCATGCATGTGCATAGCCCAGGATGTTTCTCAAGCCACATTGTCCCAGACTTGAACCGCGTAGTTGGCCATATAGGATTCAGTCATGTTAACTACATGCCACCTTGGTGGCCCCCTCAAGTAAATTTTTATGCTTACATAAATTAATATTTTATGTTCTATATTAGTATAACTTTTTCCCAACTTTGGATCACGTAAGATATAATAAATTTAAGTTCTACAACCAGTTTTATGTACCTCATCTGTCAATCAGTGAAAAGAGCTGCAGAGATATTTTGCAGTCTGTTTTTTCAAACCCTTAATTATGGTTTTGACTAAAGATTTCAATCTTATTTTTTGTGCCGTGTGTCTTTATGACTTTTTTGTTTATACTTCAGCTCAACTTAACCTGAAATCATTTGGGGTAATTAAAAGTTGGTCATTTTATTTGGAGGAAAACAACTATTAAAAGTTTAACAATGTAAATAGGGTAGTTTTTCTGTCAGTAACAGACCCTTCAGTGTCTAATAGGAAATATTATAGATGATTTTTTTTTATGAATATAACAAAATTCTAAAGAAATCGGGGATACTTTTGAGGATAAGAGATTCTTTGTCCTTCGTTCCTATTTTAATCACTGTCATTCCAACCACTTGAATTATGTAGAAGTATCTAAAAATATGTAGAGCTTCAATATTCCTGATATACATTATTATGTCTTTACTAATATTTGTAATGGATACAAGTGACTTTCCATGCAGGAGCAATGTTACTAGTAGAGTTTATGTTATTTTATCTTATTTTTCATGAGGAAAAGCACATACACATGTCTTAAAAGGAGAGATAGGCACCCTTGACAGGGTCTGGCAATGCCTTGATTCCCTTCTCCTAACCCTCCAGTTCCTCAGGATCTTGGGCATGCATACTTGTCACACTTACAGGATGACTCAAGATCTGAACCTGTGGCTGGCCATGTGGCTTCCAACTGTACCCTACAGTTCAGTATGAGACTGCCTATACCAACAGGGCTGGGCACAATGTTGTTACTAAAAGAAGTAAATAGCAGTGACAAAGCAAAACAAAACAAAAACAGAAACAAAACAGACAAGTCATTTTTTTTTTTTTAAGTTTTTTTTTTTTAAGTTGATTTATTTTACTAGTGAGAAAAAGAACAAGCGTATCTAAGGGATTCTATGCGGTTTTCGCGCTGCGGTCTCCTGCTCTTCCAACTTTCCCCAACCAACCTGGATATGCAGCTATCAAAGAAAGAAAGGAAAGAAAAGAGCAAGGGAGGGAGACAAAACCCCTAAGTAGAGGTTTTGAAAGTCAGTAATATTTGGGAAATAAACATGTATTCTGAAGTAATATGATTTTACCCTAACTTTTAGAATCTATATTCCATCTGCATGACTGATGTAACCAAAATATCATTAGAACACACAGCTGGTATGTTCAGGTCGGCCTTGGAACTAAAACTTCACTTCCCATGTGACTTCCAACACTACAGAGCTTTGCACTGCTCCTGCACAACTGGAGCTGTGTCTTTTTCGTGTTATTTCTCAAGTATTAGCAGCAGGTGCCCTGACCTAGAATATGCCTCTTTTAAAAATTTTGTCATTATTCTTTGGCTTCAAACACAGAATATCCCTTAACCAATTCTTTCCAACACCTCTCCTTAGAATACCTTCTCCCTGCATCTTAAGGCAGACTGCCTCTTCTTCTATTCTCTCATTATTTTTGTTATTTCAAAAGCCCAAATGAAATAGTACAGCAAAACAGAACTCCACTTGGTGGACAAAAGAACGCGAAGATGAAGTAAGCTAAGCCATAATATTTAATACAAAGAGGAAGAGGAAAGCCTGAGAGTGCTGTTGGCTTAAGAGACTAAAATAACGGTAGGATAGTATACAGTTAACTATATGAATCTGGAATTAACAAAGACTGGGTTTGAGTTAAGCTCTGCAACATATTAGCTATGTGACATTGAAAAGTTAGCTAACCTGTTAAAGTCAGATTTTTCTATTGTAAAACATTAAAATATACCTATCCCATGAGCGTGATATATTATAGAGGAAATGAAACAGTGTGGGCAAAATGTTTAGACAATGCCTGTACTAAATATTCAATACATAAGCAATATTTTTGAGGTGCCAAGTGTGTTAAAGGTACGTTTAAGAGTTAAGGCCACTGGACCAGCAGGTGGTGTTGTATTTAAGGCTCTGGGTTCCCACATGGCCTACCACACTTCTGATACTGGACCAGTGGCTTACAAATGATTCCAGGCATGTGTGCATGTGTCCCCAAAATCACCCCGAAAAGGAGAAAGGATCGCAGTGTGGCCATCTCCTCTGGGGAGTGATTTCTTACTTTCTCTCTCACTGGTAAGTGCATGCACCCCATGGTAAAAACCCTAAAAAAAATAAAATGTTAAAACCACTACACAAATACAAACCAGTCGCTTTTTAAGCAAAACAGATTATTAATAATATTTCTAAAGAGAATCTTTGAAGAGATCCCTTGAAGGAATTGGGATCTGGACCAGTGGATAGAGTCTCTTCACCTCCTAAGACTATGATCTGAGCAGACAGTATTTGTATTTCCTGGGAGCAGGAATATTCATGATGGGTTATTTTAATACCCAGGAGGGGATGTTAGTGACAATGAAACTCATGATTTAGGATAAACATGAAGATAACAACTAAAAAATCTCTCATGGCTATTTTATTCATAAAACATCCTCAGTATCATTAATAAAACTATCAGGAATACAAATGGAAATAATAAAGTTTTATTTTCCCAACATCTATTGGAATTATTCTATTGACATAAATATATGGAAATCATTGAACTATGTGTAAGTGTTAAACCAATATTTAGCTATCTAATATATTATAAATAGCCCTGCCTTTACACACATTTTCTTTTCTCTAGGGAACAAATGGAGTTATTTATTTTCTGTAGATATTTAGTGTTTTTTTTTTTAAAGTGTTGTTCTTATTAAAATGTTAAATTAATCAGGGGGAGGGGACAGTTAAGAAAACTGCTTCAGACCAACACACATAACTATGTGATTTATATAATAAATGCAACCACGGCAGCAGTATATTTTGTGGATGTTAATAGCCTAAAATTCCTTCCAGTCGCAGTATTAATCAGTCAAGGATGGGTTATTTTATGGTCTTTAATGGCCTTTGTTGATAGATGGAGATTTTGTTTACAGATTATTCTTCATTGCTCTGCCATACATTGCAAGCGATGATTCTTAAGAGATGTTCTCAAAATACAAATGGTGCTGCTAAGAAATCTGTTTACAGCTAAATTAAATTAGATAGCTGCATTCTTTATGAAGCATAGGTAATGAAGCAGTATGTCGCAAATGCCTTTTCCTGGGACATTAGTGTAGAATGTCTTCAACATATAATTTTTCCCTAAGAAATATGTCTCTGCTTGTGTGCAAGTTTATGAGCCTACTTGTTGTTGCTCCTTGGTAATTTATGTAGACTCCATAACATTTGAAATTTACTTTATGATGTTTGACTATTATAATGAATATCTGCCTTCGGGTCAGACATTACCAACAATTTTCATTTTTTAAAAATGAACAAAAACAGAAGTGCCCATTTATATTTCCCAAATGTTTTAATAATGTTTAATAAACCAAGAGTTCAGCAGTGAGAGTTTTAATAATTGTCACAGTCAATGTTTTGTTTCACATAGAATAATTGTTTATTGTACCTTTCAGGCTAACATTATTCACAGGCTTGTAGTACATGATTATCGTTCATCTTGGTTCTAATAATATTTTGCTTACATAAGTCTTGCAGATTGAGTACAGAGTCTAAAAGTTTGGGTATGACTATATTACTTTGCAATATGTGTTTATTTCCCAAACGTTATTGACTTTTAAAATCTCTACCTAGGGATTTAATGTATTTCTTTCTTTTCTTGTTTTTTAATAGTCGTAGAAAACAAACGGTTATACTTGACTACACTCAACAAAAGATTACTCATTTAATTCAATGTGAAAATTTGATTTTTAAGAGGGCTCCCATGCCTGGTTTCTTGAATTATATTAAGTGACCTAGTGACATCATTTTATCTGATGACTTCCCCCTTTTATTTTGCATAATATTTTTACATGCAGAGCTTCTCAGAGGCCAGAGTTGTGCCTTTGTCTTTTTGAAACTCTATCACTTTTACACTGTTTGTCAAAAAAAAAATTTCAAGTTAAAAAATTTATTTTTAATTCAACATTTGTGCACATCTTCTCATTAAAATAAAAAGGATTTAGACAAAACCTTTCCAAAGATAGCCTAATGGTTAAGGGAGCTGTATCCTACATGGCAAACTGTTGTTCAAATCCTGTTCCCTGAAGCTTGAAAAGCACACCTGGCATGTGTGCATTTATACCCAAATCCCAACAGGTAGAACAATGAAGAGAGGGGATTGTGACATGACCATGTCCCAGTGAGGGTTTGCTGTCTCCCTCTCCCCTTCTCTTTCTCTTTGGCAACTTCATGGGATCTCTGCCAATAAAAAAAGAAAAAAAAAAAAAGAGAGAGAGAGAGAGCAATCTCTGGAGTGCAGAAGTCTACAATTAGCACTGTTCTTGCCTCCCAACAAGTCTTATGGTAACACATTTTTGCCCTACCATCATTTACTGATGAGTTTGTCCGAGTCAGTAAAAACTTTTTAATACTACTGGTGATTTATTAAGGTGATCTCTATTTATTGTTTTTACTTGTTTTCTGTTTTACCATAGGGTGGGGGCACTCACTAGAGAGAGAGAGAGACAGAAAAAGAGAGAAAGTAAGAAATGACCCCACTAAGGTGTGACCCCATGGCAATCTCTTCTCCTCCATTCTCCTCTGGGGATTTTGGGCATGCACAAACACGACCAGTTTGTTTCTAGCCCTCCTGATCCTGTACTCGAACTGCGCAGTCAGCAATGTGGAATCCACCTCCACACCACCTGTTGGCCCAAGATGATTTACATTCATTCTCATAAATGTAATAAGATAACATAAATTTGAAAGACTCACTTGTTCTCTAGTCCACTACATTTCCTTACCATATGAAGTGTTTTCACACTAAAGCAGTTCTAATGCTAAGGAATAGTAGGTTTTTTTCCTACTCTGAACCTGAAATGAGAATAAATTTGGCATGCATGCAAATCAGCAAAATGTGGGAAAAAAAATATATATATGCCAAGAATTGAGAGATCCCTGAGGGATAGCGTTTCATGTATATTTTAAAATTTCTTTTCCCTATAACACTTTTTTCATTCCCCTATCCATTCTTTATTTAATAATATCATAAACTAGCATATATTAGATAGGGAACAGGGGTATAGGGAGGATAAGAAGTTTTCCCTAGAATACATAGTCAAAAATTATTAAATTTAGATTTCTTTTTTGTTTCAATATTAATGTATACCACATGTAATACACATAAATTCATTTTAAGCTTTTTAATTATCTTGTGACTACTTCAAATGTATGATGCTATATGCAAAAAATGTTAAGTAAGTGTAATACAACATTTAAAATAACTCTATTTCCACAATTTTTAAAATAATTATTTATTGTATTTTTATTTATTTATTCACTTTTTTTTTTTAATTTGACCAGAGAGAGACAGAGGGTGAGAGTGAGAGAGAGAGGAAGTGAGAAAGCAAGCCACCAGATTCAGGACTTGAACCCTGGTCGGCCATGTGGGAGTGTCCAGCACCTTAACCACCATACCACCTGCTGGTCCCCTATTTCCACAAATTTTAGCATCCTTTTCTTTTTTAAAAATTATGCTATCAATAAATATAAATGAGCACAATAGCTAAAAGTCCCTGTTACTGATCTTAAGAAATGTTTCTGGCTGAGATTGATATAAATGAGCCTGCCAGTGGCATGGTGTTTAAGGCACTTGGATCCTACATAACTGACTGCTAAGTTTGAGAACCAGACTTGTGACTTGCAAATCACTCCAAATGCATGTGTATGCATGCCCAAAACCCCAAAAAGAGGAGAGAAAAAATTGTGTGTGGCCATCTCCCCTCAAGGGATACTTCCTCTCTCTGTCCCACATGCAAATGCGTGTATCTTCTGGCAAATTTTAAAAAATAAAAAGATGTCTATTTCTGTTTAATTCACTGTCCTTTTATATATATTTTTAACCACCCACCATTTGGCCTTTGGATGGTAATGCTTGAGAACTGTACATTAAAAACTTTTTAGTAGTCATGCTTTGCAAAACAGAAGATAGAGCTTTTTAAGGCTGCTCTTATGTTTCTCTTCCTCTCACATCCTTCCCTTAGAAATTCTGAGACGCGAGACCAGCAGATGGCATAACGGTTATGTGGCTGGACGCCCATGTAGTCGACTGTGGTTCAAGTCCTGGACCCAGTGGCTTAAAACTCATTCTGGGTATGTGTGCGTGCAAAGTCCTGAGAGGAGAATGGTGGAGAAGGGATTGCAGTGTGGCCATCTCCTCTGGGGGATGATTTCCTGCTTTCTATCTCTATCTATAGTGAGCACCCATGCCTTATAACAAAAATCTCTCTTTAAAAAATAAAAATAAAAAAGCATTTCTGTGATGCTTCTGTTTCTGATAGCTAGGATGTTAGATGACCTTGGGCTTTGATCATCCTTTCAACAATCTGTGTTCTCTGCTACATTTTTTTTTTTTAAACAAGTTGACTTTTACTAATTTGTGGCACCACTCTCCCATCCCCTACCCCAGTGTATATATTTAGATTCTCAGTTGCTTATTCTGTTCAAAGGCATTAATGATTTTATTTGAAGGAATTCCTAATTTTTCTGGCCTAAGTTCAAGATTTGGCATTTCTCCATAATCATGATATTGAGCCACTGCTTCTATATCCAAGGTCACATGTAAATCCAATATTTGTATTTCATTTTTTTCAGTTTCCATGCCCCACTAAGCAGTTCATTCTACATCTTCCTCTTCTTCTATGTCTCTTGGGGCAAACACACATACCTGTTGGCAAATTAAAAGAGAGAGAGAGATAGAGATAGAGAGAGAGAGAGAGAGAGAGAGAACTTTGACAGGTAAGGAATAAGTAGATTGAATCAATAATAAAAAAAAATCTTTCCAGTAAAGGAACATCCAGGATCAGATGGATTCATAGGCAAATTCCATCAACATTCTAAGAATCAATAATAATTCTTTCAAACTGTTCAAAAACATAAGAGGAAGAGATACTTACACATTTATTTCATGAAGCCAGCATCACCCTCATGTCAAAACCAGACTCCTCAAAGAACCACAAAAAAAGAAAAATATATATCAACATTCCTTATGAACATAGAAGCAAAAATCCTCCCTAAAATACTAGCAAAACAAATTCAACAGTGTGTTAAATGAATTATACATAATAACCAAGTATGATTTATCTCTGGGATGTACAGATTCTTCAACATACACAAATTATTCAATGTGATTCATTCACATTAACATAATAAAAGATAAAAACCCATGCAATCAACTCAGTAGATAGTGAAAAAGTATTTGAAAAACATTAGCTATCAATTCATAATTAAAATTTTCAACAAAATAGGTGTGGAACAACCTTATCTCAAGACAGTAAAGGCCATATATGAAAATCCTGCTACTAACACACTATACCACTAGACACTTCTTCTTTAAGGTCCCAGTCAAGGCAAGATTGCCACTCTTTTCGATTCTGTTGAACATAGTACTGAATATCCTAGCCAGAGTAACTAGACAAGAAAAATAAATAAAAAGTGTCCAAATGAGGAAGGAAGGAAGACAGGCAGGAAGGAAGCCAGGAAAGGAAGGCAGGGAAAAAAGAAAGAAGGGAGAAAGGAAAGGGACAATGCCCAAAGCAATAGGAAGTGTAAATGAAACAATACCTTTCTGTCTGTGCTTTATGCATTTAATTTTAACTTCCATTATGATAACATAAATATCACTCTTTTTTTTAAGTGAGGGATTATTGCTACAGGGTACATGCACTCACTAGAGAGAAGGTGAGAAATCACACCCCAGGGGGAATGGCCTGGCTGCAATCCCTTCTATTTCATTCTCCTCTGATTTTGAGCATACATGAACACACACCCAATGTGAGTTTCAGTACACCAGATCTGGGACTCAAACTGTGGTCAGTCACATTGGAGTCCAGTGCAAAAACCACTATGCCACCTGCTGGCCCCTAGATGTCACCTTTGACATTTATTCATACTTTTTTTCCTATCAATAGCAGAAAATATCCATATAGGCACTATATACAATGCATTCCCCATTGTGTTCACAAATGCGCAATGTTGCTATGAAGATTTGATTCTTCTTGGGATAGACTCAAGTGCAGGTCATAGCTCTCTTTGTGAACATTCATTATCATCATGGGAAGGAAGCCAGGAAAGGAAGGCAGGGAAAAAAGAAAGAAGGGAGAAAGGAAAGGGACAATGCCCAAAGCAATAGGAAGTGTAAATGAAACAATACCTTTCTGTCTGTGCTTTATGCATTTAATTTTAACTTCCATTATGATAACATAAATATCACTCTTTTTTTTAAGTGAGGGATTATTGCTACAGGGTACATGCACTCACTAGAGAGAAGGTGAGAAATCACACCCCAGGGGGAATGGCCTGGCTGCAATCCCTTCTATTTCATTCTCCTCTGATTTTGAGCATACATGAACACACACCCAATGTGAGTTTCAGTACACCAGATCTGGGACTCAAACTGTGGTCAGTCACATTGGAGTCCAGTGCAAAAACCACTATGCCACCTGCTGGCCCCTAGATGTCACCTTTGACATTTATTCATACTTTTTTTCCTATCAATAGCAGAAAATATCCATATAGGCACTATATACAATGCATTCCCCATTGTGTTCACAAATGCGCAATGTTGCTATGAAGATTTGATTCTTCTTGGGATAGACTCAAGTGCAGGTCATAGCTCTCTTTGTGAACATTCATTATCATCATGGATTCTATGAAGCATCTACATATCTGGAGACTTAAATTGCATTCTCATATGACTGGGTTGTGTTCACTGCAGTTGGGACTGACTGAGGCATGCTTTTTATCACCTTTAATAAGGATATAATGACAGGTTTAAAAAACTGATTTCATGTGAATATTGATTAGACAAGTTATTTGATTTAGCAATTTTTGAGGGAAGACTTTCATAGAATTTTTTGAGAGATTTTACTATAGGGTGCATGCACTTGCTGGAGAGACAGAGACAGAGAGACAGAGAGAAAACTCCCTCCAGGATGGCCATGCTGCAATCCCACTTCTCCATTCTCCTCTCAGAATTTTGGGCATGCATTACACATGCCCAGCATGATTTTCAAGTCACTAGGTCTGGGACTCAAACTATGGTCAGCATGTGGAAATCTAGCTACCTTAACTACCATGCTGCCTGCTGGTCCCAGCAAAGGTTTCTTTTTGTTGTTGTTGGTTTGTTTGTTTTTTAAGAATCTAATTGTTATGCCATTAAGTATTTACCAACTGTACATGTTACAAGTACTATTTGTTCAGAGTTTTTAGCTACCTTCCCAAATGAAGTAGTCAAAGATTTTTGTTTGTTTCTGTCTTATTTTTTGTATGAGTGTTTTTGTTAATTATTTTTTAATACAGGTGAGTCATGTATGGCATTAGAGGTACAAAGTGCTTTCAGGCAGATTAACTCATCAGATTCTTAAAATCCTTTGAGATAGGCAAAGCGAGTTTTATTGTGCTCTTTGCTTTGCCTCCAGCAGGTTAGAATCTTGGGCAGATTAGGAAGCGGCTCACTCAGGCAAGCAGCATGCCATGATGACAGCATATCACACTTGAAAGATAATTCTCCAAAGATGATATTTGGCTGTCAGGAGCATTTACGCCATTTAGCAGTGTTGGCCCTGAAAACATGTAAATCTTTATACTCTAAATAAATCATTTCTACATTAATGTTAATAAATGGTGGAATCCAGAAAATTACCTAAGTCATCCAAAACACCTGACTTAAGCAGGAGGTAATTTTTGAATTAATATAGCATCTCTAACAGACAGTGAGACATGATGGAATTAGCCCAAGATTTAGAGTCAGGCAAATGTATTTCAATTTATGGTTTTGTCACCTCTGAGTTATGATGACTTTGAGCAAGCCAGTTAATATCTTTCTGCTTAATTTTTCTACTTATAACACAGGTATAATAAATAATATTTTTTTTTTTTGGAGAGGTTTTTGCTATAGGGTTCATGAGCTTGCCAGAAAGATAGAGAGACTGAGAGAAAGCGAGAAATCACCCCCCGGGGGGGATGGCCATGCTGCAGTCCCTTCTCCTCCATTCTCTTCTCGGGATCTTGGGCATGCACGCACACGCACCTGGCATGAATTTAAGCCACTGAGTCTGGGACTTGAACTGTGGTCAGCTACATGGGAGTCCAGCGACATAGCCATTACACTAACTGCTGGTCCTATAAATAATATTTAGTTGTGGAGTTGGTTCAAAATACTAAGTGAAGGTTTTTGGTTTTTTTTTTTTTGTTTGTTTGTTTGTTTTTTTGTAAATTTGCTAAACAGCAAAATCTATGAAATAATGCTTAATCACGTTTTCATCTGAAAATAAATAATTAAATAACCAAACTGGAAAAGTGATTAGAAGTCCTTATGTTTGCCATTCTCCTCATTGTCTAGGACAATATAACTGTTACCTGCTAAGATAATGACAATGCTCATTGCCATGGTGCATGTATTATTCTAATACCCAGAATTGCATCTCAAATAGATGTCTTCATGAATACTTTAGAATGTTTACAATATACCAGACACTTGGGCAATCATGGAAAGTTAGTAAGTAGTGTACACACAAAATTCTATTCTCCTGGAGTCTACATTATATTGAGAGACATTGAAAATATACAATAAAGATAAAAAATGAGTTAATAAGCAAAGAGGTTAAAAAGTCAGCCCAATAGTGTGGTGGTTAAGGCAGCTGGATCCCACATGGCCAAGGGCATGGTTTGAATCCCAGACCTAGCAACTTGGAAAACACATAAGACTTGTGTGCATGTGTGCCCAAAATCCTGAAAGGAGAAGGGATTGTGTCATGGCTATGCCCCTTGGAGGGTGATTTCTCACTTTTTCTCTTACTCTTTTTCTCTCTTTGATGAGCACACATCCCCCAGAGCAAAAACAAAAATCAAAAACACCAATAAAAAGAGCTCATATAATATGCCAACAGGTAAAAGAGATTATAAATAAAAGAAAGTAGATGGTCAATGGGCATTGGTAGAGAATGTAGGAAAAACTGGAAAATTAAATATACAATATTGCATAGGCCTCATTGAGAAGGAGATGTTTAGATACCATCTTGAGGGGTCAGCAGATAGTGTAATTATTACATCACAGGACTCCCACATAATCCACCATGGTTCAAATCCCGGACTCAGAGACTTAAAACTCATGCTGGACACATGTATATGCATGCCCAAAATCCCCAAAGGAAAATGGAGGAGAAGGGATTGTGGCATGGCCATCTCCCCTAGGGGGTGATTTCTTGCTTTTTGTCTCTCTGATGAGCACATGCCCCCTATAGCAAAAGTCTCTCTGAAAAATAAATACATAAATACATGCATACATACATACAAATATACAAGTTTGAATAAAGTAATTGCATAATTTTATTTCTTGAGGGAGAGGCAACAGCCATGTAAAGGATTTAGAATGTTTGTTGAAAATCAAAGAAATGACATCACTAGAGCAAAATGAGTGAAGTGTGCATTGCTACAGTTTGCATCCAGGGAGCAATGGAAGGAAGAATCTTGGGACAGTGTGAGATTGTCATATCCCAGTTCCCTTCAAACCATCCAAAACTATCTGTTGTGTAAGAGAGCCTGGGAAATAGCAGAGAACAAAACAGACAAGATTCTATTACTTTTTCAATCTCTTGTTTCAAAAGTTTACTTTCTCCTCAAGCAAGGAGAGATAGATACAAGGACAGGGAGAAAACATCTTTCAAGGCCTTAACTCCATGAGCCACCCCCATCGTCAGCCCTCCCTAGATGGGGGCACGCATGTGCCCAGTGTGCACAAGGCAGTCTTCAAACACAAATGCAGACCTTCCCCTGTGGGTTAGCCTCTCAGGGTCTTGTTTCACTGCTGTGCCACCTCTGACCTCACACTTTCTCAGACTCTTGAAATGCATTTGAAAACATTCCCAGGTTTATATCACCATTTCTTTCCACTGGAAAACAACCCTCCTCAGTCCTTCTCCAAAGTAAGGCATTTCACTGATCCTAAAAGAAATAACATATGTGTGTTTTAAAATTCCTATTCAATTTTTTTTTAATTTATTTATTTTACATTTTTTTAATGCATTCAGTCACATTATTTAGCTTACAAGGTGATCATTTTGATATATGAACATTTCTCCCGGTCGAGTTGATAAACAATAGAACAACACTCCCTCCCTGTCTCAACAATGCTGTCTTCGTATCCCTCCTCCAAATGTTCTTCCCCAGGCCCCACTCCTCCACACACACCACATCTGGCATGTTAAACCTACATGTAATGAAAAATCTTTACCTACATTACATTAGCAAATATGAAATAAAGTATGATCACCAGAGAATTGGTAGGGTGACTTTAATCATGTAAGTGAACACTGTAGCCCCATCAAACACAATGCAGTAGTTTTTAAATTGACCGTAAATACATTGTCATTAATTTTTTGACAATGGTTTTTATCACAGGTTGGGATGCTTTTCCATGATTATTTTTAGTATGATATTAGAGAAACAAATATAATAAAAAACTTATCCTAAAATTGATTTAGTATTGTTCCCTCTTAAATATTTTCTAGCTGATACTGGGCTAGGTTTCTTTCACTGTGAACAAACAGATAATAAATTAATAGTGGCAGTCTTCGCTTTGCATGATAAGTTGGGATCATAAAATGATAATGAAAGCCAAAATCGGGCAAGGTGATCTCAATAATAAATTTGAAAAATTATGATTCTTTGGTGACCTTTAACATTTCAGTAAAACATAAAAAGCTCTTTTACGATCAGTCATAATTTAGAAAAAAAATAGCACTAATGTTTATTTGGCACAATCTAATATACATTAAGAATCAAATAGTTACAGGCATCTGTTCTTTTTTTCTATAAACGTGTTTATAGTCAATTGACATTTTACTTCCAGTGATATTATTAGAATTATTATTTTTCATTTAATTTCTGCACTTTCATGTTTGCTTGTCAATTCTTTCTTTAAAGTAGGCGGAAATTAGACTGAAAGTTCATTTCTTCAAAGTGTCTCAAGAATAGTTTGAATAGTGTTGGCTCTTGCCTTACAGCTTAGGATATTAAAAGAGCAACCTTCTCTGTCACAACAAATGGTCACAATCTTAATTTTTTTTTTTTGAGAGGTTTTTGCTGTAGGGCGCGTGCGCTTGCCAGACAGACAGAGAGACATAGAGACAGAAAGCGAGAAATCACCCCCCAGGGGGGATGGTCACGCCGCAATCCCTTCTCCTCCATTCTCCTCTCGGGATCTTGGGCACACACGCACACGCACCCAGCGTGAGTTTTAAGCCACCGGGTCCGGGACACGAACCACAGTCGACTACGTGGGAGTCCAGCGACATAGCCATTATGCTAAGTGCTGGTTCCCACAATCTTAATTTTTAACCAGCTTCAAGCACTTTATTATTTAAAGCTTTCAATGTTGTGAAATAGCTTGATGAGTTCCTTTAATATAAGGGTTTTTTTGTTTGTTTGTTTGTTTGTTTTGTTTTGTTTTTTGGCTGGCGCCACTTAGCCTGGTACATCTATTTTTTTTAAGGAATTATTTTTTTTTAATTTTATTTATTATTATCTTTAATTTGCAATAGGGCACATGCACTCACCAGGGAGAGGGAGAAAAAGAAAGTGATTCTCCAGGTCCGAGACTTAAATCATGACTGGCCATGCGGTAGTCCAGACTCTTAACCACCACACGACCTGCCAGCCCTGAAGCCTGGTACATCTTTAGCCTTCTCATCATAACTAGTTTATCTTTTTAATTCTCTCAACTATCCATTTTTTTAGAAATGTCACTTGATTTTACCACTGAACAGGAAGGAGACAACATAACCGAACACTTTTCTGTTTGCATGAATTGAATAATAGATGTACGGTGATCAGTCACTGACAGACTGTAAGAGATGTGACTGATCACCCATCAGGAAGCATACCTGTTATTTGCATAATGATTTTGGACCAAAGAGCAAGGAGCAAAGTTTGAACTATGGAAACTGAAATACAAACCACGTTGTTGGCTAATTAGTGTAGTTCAACCAAACCATGGTAACTGAAATTTGTGCATATGGGAGCTGGACAAAGTAAAGACCACCAGTAGTTAGGAGCTCATGCTGTAGAGACAGGTCCTGTTCAAACCGAAACTTTAACCACCTTAGTTATGTGACATCAGGAAGTGACTTTATCTGCCTTCCTTCCTTCCCACCCTCCACTCGCTCCTTCTATCCTGATCACCCATCAGGAAGCATACCTGTTATTTGCATAATGATTTTGGACCAAAGAGCAAGGAGCAAAGTTTGAACTATGGAAACTGAAATACAAACCACGTTGTTGGCTAATTAGTGTAGTTCAACCAAACCATGGTAACTGAAATTTGTGCATATGGGAGCTGGACAAAGTAAAGACCACCAGTAGTTAGGAGCTCATGCTGTAGAGACAGGTCCTGTTCAAACCGAAACTTTAACCACCTTAGTTATGTGACATCAGGAAGTGACTTTATCTGCCTTCCTTCCTTCCCACCCTCCACTCGCTCCTTCTATCCTTCTTCTTCTTCTTTTTTTTTTTCTTTCTTATTATTTGCCAGAGGGTATGTGGGCTCTTCAGAGAATACACATGCACAGAGAGGTAGGGAGAGGGAGAAAATGCTGTCCAAAGGGGCAATGCATTCATATGTGCCCAACATGTTTTTCAAGTCCCTGGTTCCAGAACTCAGACCATATGATTGACTATGAGGGATCCAGCCACCTTCACCAATTTAGCCAGCAGGTGGCCCTGACTTAATCTTTCTAAACCTTAGTTTCCACACCTAAAACATAGGGTACAATATGGTCTATAAGATTGTTCCAAAGAGTCAGTAAGGCGATGTGTTTAGATCAAGCACTTGATAAATGCATAATAAAGAGCCAATGTATGTTAGCTTTTGACTATAGTGTTATTATTTCTACTCTACCAGACTGTAAACCTTTCCCAAAACTTAGTTAGTACTACTGTATTCACATTACCTAGCACTAGGACTGGAACAAAGTAGGCACTCAAGCTATTTCACTGAAATAAGCCTAACTTTCTCCATCCTTAGAATAATTCAAAAGTAATTAGAAATTCTGATATACATTTTTTTCTTAGCTAAAATTTATTTCCAGGAAAATATAAATATTTATTACCCATCATGTAATCCAATCTTCATTGGAATAACAATGACTGCTTTTTTAAAAATGAAAATTATGGGACCAGCAGATGGCATAGTGACTATGCCGCTAGACTCCCAAGTAGGCAACAGTGGTTCGAGTCCCGGACCCGGTGGCTTAAACTCAAGCCGGGTGCGTGCATGTGCATGCCCAAGATCCTGAGAGGAGAATGGAGGAGAAGAGATTGGGGCGTGGCCCTCCCCCGTGGGGGTGCGTGATTTCTCGCTTTCTGTCTCTGTCTCTCTCTTTCTGGCGAGCACACGTGCCCTATAGCAAAAACCTCAACAACAAAAAAAAACAAAAAAGAAAAGAAAATTATATGACATGTGTGAGCCTAATCAAATAGTACAAAACTGGGTTTAATTTTCCTGAAAATTAGCCTTAAAGAAAAAACTGGGAGTAATTTTATTTCTGACTTGATTTAGCAATTTTATTAATCCTATTTTCCCTTCCTGGGACAGAACTATCTGCACAAATCTATTGAGCTTTTCCAGATACCATCAGATTAACTCACTTGTGCCTTTGAGGTAGAGATGAAGTGGCTATTTTTCAAATCTCAAGTGCCCTACCCGCAGGAAAGCAATATTATTTTTCATTTAATGAGCTTTAGCACATGAACAATTAAGAGGCATAATTGAATGAAGCTAATCAGCAAGAAGCAAGAGCTTGCCTCTGGGTACGTACCGAAGTTGATTGGAGCTCTTATCTGTGGTGTTATCTGTTAACAGTACCAGTGAGTGGGAAAGTCCTGACTTGTAATGGCACAGCCTTGAAACTCCATGTTTCGAAATTTCTTTTCTAAAATACATACTGTGGGGATGCCAGCAGATGGTACGATGGTTATGTCACTGGACTCTCACCTGGTCAACCACAGTTCGAGTTCCAGACCCAGCAACTTAATCTCAACACAGGACATATGTGTGTGCATGGCCAAAATCCTGAAAAGAGAATGGAGAGGAAAGGTATATAGTGTGGCCATCCCCCCAGGGGGTGATTTCTTGCTTTCTTTCTCTGTCTTTCTTTGTCTCTACAGCAAGCATATGTACCCTATAGCAAACAAATAAATACGAGAATACATATTGCTAGGAGAACCAAAGATGCCAATAAAAAGGGAATGAAACTATTGACTGACAACTATCCCATTGCTATAAAATAAGGAAAGTAAAAAGGTAAATTAAAAAGTTATTTTCTGGGACTAGCAGTTGGCGTAATGGCTATGTCACTGTGCTCCCATGTAGTCAATCGTGGTTTGAGTCCCAGACCTGGTGGCTTAAACTCACTCCAGGCGCCTATGTGTGCATGCCCAAGACCCCGAGAGAATAGAGGAGAAGGGATTGTGGCATGGCCATCAGCCCTGGGGGGTGATTTCTTGCTTTCTGTCTGTCTATCTCTGTCTTCCTGGTGAGCACACGTGCCCTATAGCCAAAAAATACTTTCCAAAAAAAAAACTTATTTTCTTTGTCTAGCATTTATTATCACCTGCTCTGAGTGTTAGCTTTAATCACAGCATAAAAACTATTCTTGTCCTAACATATAGAGGGTAAACCATTTAATAAAATTCAGATTGATTAGAACTTCTGTTCCACGCTTTCATAGAGACCAAGTTTTGAAATATTGTGTTCTTTAAAGAAACTGGGAATTTCTGCGTCTCTTAGTTGGGAAATGGTAATTCATAAGACATTGCTATTCACGGAGTACCAGAAGCAATAACTGGAAAACTTCACAGGATAAATGTCCCAATTAAAGTAGTTCACCTTGAAGTTGGAATGTTCTCTGGATGGCTTATTTAAACTAAACCTTGAGGGCAACCAACTTCTTTGGGTCATTTACAGTTTTTAAGAAACTTAGATCTCTACTTCTAGAGTCCCTGTAAAGTGGTTACTTTGAACCAGATCTTATATCAAAGTGCATTTGCATATTGTTCTTGGAATATTTTAAAGTATACAATTTCATATATTTTGATGCTAGGTAAAGGATATTTGCTTCTCTGATTTTCACATAATGGAAATAAAACTACCCTTTTTCAGTATATTCTTATATTTGTAACTCCTGACATTTTCCTTTTCTTTCTTTTCTGTTTTAATTTATAGTTTATAAACAGTCATATATTTTCCACTTCATATGGCTTGATTATCATTCTTAATGGGCATTTGGCCAAAATTTTTTTAAAAAATTAAAAAGTCAACAAAAATATATAATCAAACATTTCACATAATGCATACATTCTTAATATCTGCAGGTAAGATAAATAACAGAAGGGAAAAGCAGATATACTGTATTGCTTCTCTTTGGCAAGTCACCAACATCATCCCCTGCAGAAACATACAGTAAGTTTTTTCAATCCATGGTCTTGAAAGAATTGTCCCTTGTACAAACAAAGTATTAGTAGTTGGATTTCTCAAAATGACTAAAATATCAAATACTTTATTCCAGAGGGGTGAAGTGCCCAGGTGCTTTCCAAAATTAAGGCTTCTCTGTCAAAATTAGTCCTGTGATTGGGAACCAGCAGTTAGCGTAATGGCTATGTTGCTGGACTCCCACGTAGTTGACCACAGTTTGCGTCCCAGACCCAGTGGCTTAGAACTCACACCTGGTGCATGTGCGTGTGTGCCCAAGATCCCGAGAGGAGAATGGAGGAGAAGGGATTGTGGCGTGACCATTTCTCGCTTTCTGTCTCTATGTCTCTCTCTGTCTGTCTGGCGAGCCCACGCGCCCTATGCGAACACCTCTCAAAAACCCAAAAAAACACAAACAACAAAAAAAATTAAGGCCCACCACAACACTTCAGTTGGAGGGGCACACATGGTGGGTGGAAACCATGACACAGTTTTTCTAGTTATATTCTGACTCTGTTTGTGTTGTTTTGTTTTTTAAAATGTCATATTTAAACTCTACCTCTAAGATAAGATCCCTAAGCAAAACAAAATCCCCATACAAACTGTATGTCACTGGCATGTCAGTTCAACACCCCAGTCCCCCAACCAAATACATTTTGATGAGGCAATTCAGCTTTCCCAAGTCAATAATTACCATCAAACTCAGTGTCCCAGAATTTTAAAATTCCTTACACTTTACAGCAAAGACACATAATGTGGCTCTACTAAAGCAATATATACAGACCAAAATTAAAAATCAGAAAAGCAAAAGGGTCCATTCAACATATAACAGCTAGTATCTAAATATATACATGTGTATATATGTATGTTTTCAGTTTGATCTTTAAAAAAAATTACATTTGATATGTTCAGCAATATTTCTCATATAGTCTATAAATAATATTTAAAAGCTCAACTGATCAAAATACAATACAAGAATGTATCAAATTAGGGACCAGCAGTTAGTGTAATGGCTATGTCGCTGGACTCCCATGTAGTCAACCATGGTTCGCGTCCCAGACCTGGTGGCTTAAACTTACGCCGGGCGTGTGTGCGTGCGTGCCCAAGATCCCGAGAGGAGAATGGAGGAGAAGGGATCGTGGCGTGGCCATCCCCCCTGGGGGAGTGATTTCTTGCTTTCTATTTCTCTGTCTCTCTCTGTCTGGCGAGCGCACGTGCCCTATAGCAAAAACCTCTCCAAAAAAAAAAAAAAAAGTATCAAATTAAATAAGTCTTCTAAACCTTTGAAAACAGATACTTGAAGACAGTAAAGCTTAAGATTTATGTAAGGTGTATTTTGTCACTTCCTACTGTAACTTAAGGATTATGTAAGGTTTATTTGTCATTTCCTACTGTAACCAGGAAAGGCAAATTCCTCTAAAAACTTTGGAAGGAACCGGCAGCTCTTGGACTTCTTGAGTGGGCATCACTCTTTGAATTGACATGCGACATAAACGTTGAAGGCTAGGCACTTGCCTTGGAGTGGCCCAAAACTACACACTTCCATCATGTGTTCCAGCAGCTAAAGCACTGCCATCAGTAGAAATGGTACAGCAAAAACCATTGCTCAAAGGTGCGACTTGGACTGGATATTCCTCATCAATTCTCCAGAACCTCACTATTTTATCATCAGCAATGCTTGCAACATGCAGTCCATCATGACTAAAAGATACGGATTGTACCCATTGGTCATCTGCTCCTCCAGCAAAATTTGGAATAGGTGGGGGAAACAGGTGCCCACATTCCATCAGAATTTCTCCATTATGTGGATCCCAGGCATATACTCGAGTATCGTAAGATGCTATGGCCAGTAATGCTCCAACAGGAGAAAAGTCACAAGCTACAACATCATTGTGATATCCTTCTAGTTTGCGTATCATGGTATGTTTATCCATATTCCAAAGGAAAACTGCTTTACTGGCTCCAACTGAACATAGCATAGAAGAGTCGGGAGAGAATGCACAACTGTACAGCCATTTCTGATGCCCTCTCAACACTTCATAATGTTTCCATCATCTTTCAGGTCCCATACTCTGAGAGTTTTGTCTGTTGAAGCTGACACTAGTATCAAGCTACCATCTGGAGCTAAAGTTAAATCTCTGACCACTTCAGTATGATCTAGCAAGTTAAGGAGGAGTTTCCCTGTATATACATCCCATATTTTGATACGTCCATCGTTTAGACCTGTGGCAAGGTGCAGCTGATTTTGTCCAAATCTGAATGGATGCCATTCTATATTTACACAAAGACTCTGTTTTACTGTAACCAAACACCCGAAAGCAAGACTCCAGACTATATCACCACAGTCTATAATATGTTCACGAGGATTACTTTTCTGTCCACTGTAACTATTTTGTCTTAAACTGCTTGAATTGGTATCATTCTTGGTGCCATGCAAAAGAAAGTTTTTAAGGCACTGGGACCATGGAACAAGCTTTTCTGTACGATGTCCTTGTGACCATGCAAAGTGTGAACCATCTGGAGCAGAAGCAACAGTCCAATTTTCACGACCACATTTCTTGTCAAAAGGAGCTGCTGGAGCTAGAAGTTCACCTATAGTACGTGATCTCACAATCTCTTTCTCGTTGACCCTCAGGAGAAAGCTGGCAATCTATGGGGCACCTTCCGATTCCGGGGACGCCATGCGGACGGAACAATTGAGAAGGGAACATCCAGCACTGAGGGACGTGATGCGGGTTCAGTCCCTCCAGGACCAGGGGGCAGAGGAGAGGGGTGGGGGTGGCTGCTGTGGCTTCTGCTGACTGCCCTGGGGAAGCTCCAGAAGGCTTTGCACCAAACTATGGAGTCAAACCCAGACAATAGATCCTGTACTCTGCTTCCCACTCACGGACAGACACAGTCCATGCGATGCCGTTGATAGCACACCAGACACAGGAGCTTGGCCAAATTATTTTTATACAGCCTTAAGTCTAATGTATCTTCACTCCTTACTTGATTCTAGCTATTTGACTCAAGGTTATAGAGTAGAGCTATGCTTTCTACAGAAGCGGGGAAATAGTGCATGGAAGATGAGAGGGATAGTCAGAATAAAAGGAAGAGAGAAAAAAATGCAAGGGGAATATCAGAGCAAAAGACAACTTGACGTGAATTAAATAATAGAAAAGCTACAATTGCTGATACAGAAGAAAACAGTTAAGGGTTTAAAAGAAAAAAGTTACGAACTATCTTATTGTGGACAATATATTTACTCATCCTGACAGATTTAGGGGATATTTTTATCAATATAGTAGCAGCTTTTTTTGTTTGTTTGCTTGTTTTGTTTTGTTTTTTCCTTTTTTAGAGGTTCTCATCATAGGATGCTGGAGAGAGACAGAGTGAGAGGAAAAGTGAGAAATCAGCTCCCAGGGTACACGGACATGCTGCAATCACTTCTTTATTCTCCCGTTGAGATCTTAGGCACACAAGTACACACTGGGCTTGATTTTCAAGCCACCAGGTCTAGTACTAACCAAACCACAGTAGGCCGTGTGGGAGTCTACTGACATAACCACTATGCCTTCTGCTGGCCCAATATTGTAAAAGTGTTGTGTCTGAAATCTGAGAAGATATTACTGAGAGTGTTTGCAACCTTTTCTCTTTTTCACTTTACTGCTGGGATTTTATTTAGTCATTATTATTTATTTATATTTGTTTCTTCTTTTTATATTTTAACTTACAGAGGGCATGTTCATTCACTGGAGAAAGAGAGAGAGAGAGAAAGAGAGAGGAAAAGTACCCTCAGTAGAGTGTGGTCATGCTGCAGTCCTCTTCTATTTCTCTCTCCCATCATGATTTTGGGGATAGACACACACACCCTTTGAACACGTTTTTCAAGTCTCCAGGCCAAGAGTCCAACTGCTTTGAATCATGTCCAGCTCCATGCTCACAGCACTTAGTCACTATGTAATGGGGCCAGGCTTAGCTTTATTTTTACCTGAAAAAAAAATTCTATTTAAAAAATAACCTATTGTGGGACCAGCAGTTAGTGTAATGGCTATTTCGCTGGACTCCCATGTAGTTGACTGTGGTTCAAGTCCTGGACCTGGTGGCTTAAACTCACACTGGGCACATGTGCGTGCGTGTCTGAGATCCCGAGACGAGAATGGAGGAGAAGGGATTGTGGCATGGCCATCCCCTCTGTGGGGTGATTTCTTGCTTTCTATCTCTCTGTCTCTCTCTGTCTTTCTGGCGAGTGCAAGCGCCCAATAAGATAAAACCTCTCCAAAAAAAAAAGAAAAAATAAACCTATTGTGTAATAATGTGTTTATTGATTTTTTTCTATTTGGAAACTTATTTGAAAAATTTTTTAAATTTTATGTATCTCTCTGGGCTAAATATTAGGTTAGTACAAAAGTAGTTCTGTAATTTTTTTTTATTTTTTGGTTTGTTTTAAGGTTTTTTTTCTATAGAGCATGTGCACTTGCCAGAGAGAGAGAGACAGAGAGACAGAGACAAAGTGAGAGGGAATGGGAGAAATCAACCTCAAAGGGGAATGGCCATACCTCAATCCCTTCTCCTTCCTCCTCCTCCTGAGATTTTTGGCATACATGTACACATGCCCAGCATGAATTTCAAGCCACTAGTTCTGGGACTCAAACCACGGTTGGCCACATGGGAGTCCAGCACCTTAACCACTGCCTGCTGGTCTCAGTAATTGTTATTTTGTGTTATTGAAATTTGCTATTTAAAACTGGATGCATTTTTAAATAAATGTGGTTATGTTAGATATCATTTTAATACACATTTCTTGCTATTTTTTTCTATGACTTATTGCATGCTGTTTATATGTAGTTTAGTCTATGTTAGACTAAAAAATAAAAATTGAGCAATTCTCTTATTTGAGTTTAAAATAAGTCCTAAAGAAGTGGAGACAACTCACATTAACAACGCATTGGCCCAGAAATTGCTCACGAACGTACAATAGTTCGAGAAGTTTTACAAAGGACACAAGAGCCTTGAAGATGAGGAATGAAGTAGCCAGGCACCAAAGTAGACAACGACCAATTGAGAGCAGTTATCAAAGCTGACCTTCTTATACAAGAAGTTGCCGAAGAACTGAATATCAGCCATTCTGTGGTCATTCGGCATTTGAAGTAAATTGGAAAAGTCAAAAAGCTTGATAAGTATGTGCCTCGTGAACTGACCAAAAATGTAAAAAGTCATTGTTTTGAAGTGTCATCTTCCCTTATTCTATTTACTAACAGCAAACCATTTTTCAATTGGATTGTGATATGTGCGAAGTAGACTGTATACAGCTGGAGAAGACCAACTCAGTGGTTGGACTAAGAACCTCGAGAGTCAAACTGACACCACAGAGAGGTCATGGTCACTGTTTGGTGGGGTCTGACCCACTATTTTCTGAATCCTTGTGAAACTATTACGTCTGAGAAGTATATTCAGCAAATCCATAGGATATGTCAAAAACTGCAAAGCCTAGGGAACCAGCAGTTAGTGTAATGGCTATGTTGCTGGACTCCCACGTAGTCGACTGCGGTTCGTGTCCTGGACCCGGTGGCTTAAAACTCACGCCGGGCGCGTGTGCGTGCGTGCCCAAGATCCCGAGAGGAGAATGGAGGAGAAGAGATTGTGGCGTGACCATCCCCCCTGGGGGGTGATTTCTTGCTTTCTGTCTCTATGTCTCTCTCTGTCTGTCTAGCGAGCACACGCGCCCTACAGTGAAAATCTCTCCAAAAAAAAAAAAAAAACTGCAAAGCCTATAGCTGGCTTTGGTCAAACAGAAAGGGCACAGTTTTTCTCCATGACAATGCCTGACCACACGTCTCAAAACCAAAGCTTCAAAAGTTGAATGAATTGGGCTATGAGATTTTGTCTTGTCTATCATATTCACCTGACTTCTTACCATACCACTTCTTCAAGCACCTCAACAACTTTTTGCAGAAAAATGCTTCCACAGCCAGCAGGATGCAAAAAATGACCTCCAAGAGTTCATTGACTCCCAAAGCATAGGTTTTTGGTTTTTTTTCGGAGAGGTTTTGCTGTAGGGCATGTGCACTCGCCAGACAGACAAAGACAGAGAGACAGAAAGCGAGAGAAAAATCACCCCCCGGGGGGATGGCCACGCTGCAATCCCTTCTCCTCCATTCTCCCCTCAGGATCTTGGGCATGCACGCACACGCTCCCCACGTGAGTTTTAAGCCACTGGGTCTGGGACGTGAGCTGCGGTCAATTACATGGGAGTCCGGCAACATAGCCATTACACTAACTGCTGGTTCCTCAAAGCATAGATTTTTAAGCTACAGGAATAAGCAAACTTATTTCTCATTGGCAAAAGTGTGTTGATTTTAATGGTTCCTATTTTGACTAATAATGTGATATGTTTGAATTTACTTATGATGATTTAAAATTCAGGGTCCAAAACTACAACGGCTTTTGCACCAACCTGATAGAAAAAATACATATATTCCTCCTCCTCGTCCTTTTTAAATTTGCTCAATGGCACATACACTCACAGGGGAGAGAGAAAGAAAAAGAGGGAGGCAAAGTGAGAAAGCACGCCCTTTTGGAAAGTAGTCAACCAAATCCCTCCTCCTGCACTTCTTCCTCTGTCTTCTGAGACACAAATAAAAATAGGAAACAACTAATCAGTTTCTGATACATAGTTCAAAAATTACTCCTTGACAACATTTTTGTGAAAGAGGAGTAGCTAAAAATAAGATCAAAGAGTCATACATCTGTTTTTCAAATATGTTGTTTTCTGTTTTATGATTAATGTTCTATAAATGCCACTTTCCCCTATTCCTTCCTATTTTAGTTCTTTATGCTTCACCTAGAGGAAGAATAGTACAAAACATCTGTATATCATACACATGTGAGTTTTTGGGTGACTGCATTTTGGCATTATTAAAAAACAAGATGTGCACAGCAACTAATTAAGTTCTAAGTTCATTTTACCCCGTAACTATTGCTTAGTAGTTATATATTACCAAAACAAGATGAGAAAAGTGTGGCTGTTAAACAGGCCACAAGTCCCCAGGTACTTGTGCTGAAAGACTTAGTGTAGGTGTTTAGGGACTTTTTTGTTTGGGCCCTGTATTTTTCAAGTAGATCAGCGATCTTATAGTTCTCTTTTTCATGAGTAGACTATAAGAACAGTGAGCATTTTTTAAAACTGCAAAACAGCAGCCTACTTTGTAAAACCCAGCGTATCAGCAGCAGGAACAGCCTCAGGAGCAGGCAGAGGCGATGGGACGAGTTGTGGGAGTGCATGTGGAGCCTCTGGCTTCTGAGATTTCTCTCTTTGGCCTTGTGCAACATTCCACCTGTTGGCCTTGTTCAACATTCGCATTTCATTTCTTGAGGGCCGTTTTTTTCCTCTGGGTTACCTGATAAAATGCAAATTTTTCTAAATCTTATGACTGAATTTTTTCATTGAGGTTGCTTTGTCATTCATTCATCCATCCATCTTTATTTGAGAGGTGCTGATTGGGTGGCGCATGCAGGAATTTGTTTACTAAATCAGGGCTCAGGTGCGTTATCTGTTATGATGCCTTCCATGGTCACCATGTTCCTATCTTAATTCCCTGAAAATAATCAGTCACTCCCTGTACTTACTTATTCATAGTTTCTTTTTAATGCTAGAGGTTATGCATGCTTGAGAGTGAGAGTGAGAGTGAGAGAGAGAGAGAGAGAGAGAGAGAGAATCATGTGCTCCCACAACATACCCTATTGATTCTGCCTGCTTCTTATGGGGCTTAGTCCCACAATCCTTTTTTCTCCAATTCTTTATCCCACCAGAACTCTGGGCATGCACACACATGTCCCATATGAAGCCATGGGAGCCAGAACTCTAACCCCTATCCTCCATTGGCCATGTAGGATCTGGCTTCCTCGGGCTTCCTCTGCATTACATAGTTACTGCACTGTGGATTAGAAAAAGCCTGTAGTTTTCATAATGAATTGAGTTTGTATTGAAGTTTTCCTATCATTCATACTGAATTTTATTTATTTAGTGACTTGTCTTTCTCCTTCAATAGAATCTGAACCCTTTAAAGAACATACTAGGGTTTAAATAAGCCCATCTGGCTCATCCTAGGGGGTGCAGTCCACAGAACACTGGGCTGCAAAGTATGGTTAATTTTAGGTGACTCAGATTTCCAAGTTGGCCTGAAAATGTGCCAGGCCTGCTTGGGTACTGAAGACTCTGAGAAGATGGAGGGTTGAGGAAAGGGAATCATGGCCTAACAAGTGGATGCTTTTCTCTCTCCTCTCTCTCCTTCATGCATGCACATTCACTCTCTCTCTTTCATAAGTAAATAAATAAATAGATAGCCAGCCAGGCTGCTTGCCTGCCCATCAAGCCATCTGCTGTCCAACCAGTGCAGTGCCTGGCACTTCGTATTGGTAAATGTTTGTTGATTGACCAAATAAGTGAATTAATGATTAATAGATGAGCGACAGGGCATCTGCTTTAAAGGTACTGTTTTCAAATAGAGAGAGGTGGCATAAGCACATCTATTACGTGGAAGGATTTTTGTGACACAGAGGTTCAGGAGAAGGCCTTTCTGACTATTGACAATGTAGGAGCCAATTCTGAGCCATGTCTTGTCTAGTCTCAGAATTAAATGACAAAGATTTCTACAATTAGTGTGGAACATATTGTATGAACTATAACATGTAGCCCTTTAAAAAAGTGACTTTATATAGATTTACTTTGTTCTTGTGGTTGAGTTTGTTGACTAATTTGAGAAGTTTACATATGTAAGCTTATACTGTTTTAAAGAAGAATCAAAAATAGTCAAAATTGCAAATTATTATCAATTCTTATGTCTTCTATAATTAGGATCTTTGGCCAACAGAAGGTAAATCAATATTTCCTAAAATAGGAATGGAATTTATAACATAAATTGATTTATTATCATCATTCAAAGTCTGATGTCAATACAAGTTCTCATTTAAGCGTTTGTAAATCATTTATGCTATTTTAATGTGGTGGAAAAGAAGAGCAGGCTTAAATAGGATTAAAAATGAGGTAAGAGGACCAGCGGGTGGCGTAGTGCTTATGGGCTGAACTCCTACATGGCTGACTGCAGTTCAAGACCTGGACCTGAAGGCTTGAAACTCACACTGGGCACATGTGTGTGCATGCCCAAAATCCCACAAGTAAAATGGAGGAGAAGGCATTGAGGCATGGCCATCCCACTGGAGTTGGGGATGATTTCTCACTTTTCTTTCACTGTTTCTCCCTGTCTCTCTGGTGAGCACATGTATCATGTAGGAAAACATCTCTCCAAATAAAAGAAAAAAAGTGAGATAAAGACCAGCCACAGGAACAGGGCCAGCAAGTGACATGGTGGTTCAGGCATCTAGATCCCATATGGGCAACTGTGTAATTCAAGTGTCCGACCCTGTGACTTCAGAAACACTCCATGCACGTGCGCTGGTGTGCCCAAAATCTTGAGAGGAGAATGGAGGAAAAGAGATCGCAGCATGGCCATGACTCCAGGGGATGCTTACTCTGCCCCCTCCTTCCCCTCCCCCCAGCAACCACACATGACCTATAGCAAATTAACAAAAAAAAAAAAAAAAAAAGAGAGAGAGAGAGAGTAAATCTCAGGGAAAGCAGTATTATGTCCCAGAGATCAATTTATTGCTTTTTTTCCTTCGATAACTTCATGACATTAATAAAGAGAATGTCCTCAACTAACACCAATTGATTATAGCTGAAGAAGATCTTACACTGAAGCATGGCAATATGTGGTTTTATTCGTCTTTCTTTTCCATTTCCGAAATCTTATCTTTAAATAATCAATTATTCTTTTTTTTTTTGAGAGATTTTCACTGTAGGGTGCGTGCGCTCGCCAGACAGACAGAGAGAGACATAGAGACAGAAAGCGAGAAATCACCCCCCAGGGGGGATGGTCACACCGCAATCCCCTCTCCTCCATTCTCCTCTCGGGATCTTGGGCATGCACGCACACTCGCCCGGCGTGAGTTTCAAGCCACCGGGTCCGGGACGCGAACCGCGGTCGACTACGTGGGAGTCCAGCGACATAGCCATTACGCTAACTGCTGGTTCCCAATAATCAATTATTCTGTAAAATACATCTCACTTTTGGAAGAGGATGTCACCTGGAGAAGGGTGTCACCTGCTTAATGATGTTCATCCTAACTCTATTTCTCCAAGTCCTGGTCTTAAATCTAATTGCTAATTAAACAGTAGTTTAAATCTCCCGTTCTATTTTTATAGCAATTCTTGTGCCAAATAACAACTCAAAAGTCTATTGACAAAAAATGTTCCTTGAGTACAAATGAAAAAGCAGTTCTACATCAGCAAAAGACAATAATTTTAATAATTTAATAAGTAAATGGATGATGGAAAGATGGATAGACTGATATGTTTAATTAAATGTAACCAACTCAGAATAGCAGGATTTGTTTTTAATTTTTTTTTTTTTAATTGCTAACGAGAACATGTACTTGCCAGAGGGACAGAGAGGAAGAGCGAGAGTAACCTTCCAAGGGAATACGATCACACTGTCACCCTTTCTGCTCTGTTTCTCTACCCTGTAGGGATTTTTGGTATGCATACCCATGTGCCATGTGTGGTTTTCAAGCTGCCAGTGTGGGACTCAGCCATGCAGGCAGCCTATAGGATCAGGCTCCCTTAACTACTAGGCCTTGGTGCTAGCTTTGTTTGTTTTGGAAACAGGAAGCTAAAAGATATTTATCTAACTTGCAGTTTGGCCATTGGCCAGGACAATGAATTGACTCTGGATTCTAAAGAAATGCTGCAGTGACTTTGATGACCATGGGCAAAGTTGAATAGTTACTCCCTAGCAAGTCCCATTAAAATCAATGTTCTATAGAAGTAAATGTGGCACAAAAACATGTGTCAGTGCTTCAGGGCTGGCTGTCTGTTACAACTGGCAAGTCTCGTGTGCACCCAGGGAGTGTCAGTACTATTCTAGAACTCTAATGAAAGAAAACAGTTGTCATATTTCTTGCTACATGCAATATCTTTTCTTCAGATTTTCTTTTCTTTATCTTTCTTCCTTTTTTCCTTTCTTTTTTCTTTTTTCTTTTTTTGCATTTAAACATTGCGAGTAGACCTAAAGATTCTGGAGAGTGAGTGCAATGTAGCAAGGCAAGTAAGGGGGATTTTTAAGAGACAAAGAGAGACAAGCACCTAGAGAGCACTCAGATGTAGATGGAAAAGGTTTCCTTCTCTGAAATAAAAGTGTTAATATCCTATTACCAAAAAAACCATGAGTGCTATAGAACTTCATTATAATCTTGTATTATAAAATGATGGCCAAATATTGAAACCACACATTTTTGGTTAGAATATTTATTTTTAATAAAATGGCTTGGCAAATATTTAGAAATTAGTTCTAATAAAGTTAGATCTAGGATATGATATCAGATAAAGATCTGAGAAGAAAGAGATGGAATAATAAGATAGGCCTATTTAGCTTGCTTTAATAAAAGGATTATTAACAGGTAAAGGTAGGGCTCAGGGACCATGTATAGGGTGCTGCTGACAGTACAAAGGCAGGTGTTCCTGGTGTTCTCAGGACACTGTTTGCATTCTGTGATACTGGATATGGAAACACAGTGCAGGGAGCAACATTGTAACCAGAGCCCAGAGCTAGAGAAGGCTATAAAGAGAACGGCTGTAAAGAGAAGGCCAGTCATCTCTGACCTAGACATTGCCCTACATATTAATGAAGGCTGCATAATTGGTTACGGTATGCTTTGTAAGTCTTTTTGCTAGGAGGAAATCACTGCAAGGTAAAGAGAGAAACTGTTCTTGGCCAAATGACCCCAAAATCATAATTTACCTTTAGGAAAAATGATACAGAGAAAATTGTTCAAAACACATGCTTTTTGAGATCTGGAAAATATTAACACTAAATATTGAATCTTTCTGAACCCCAGATTGGTGTTACTTCCTCATATTTTTTTCCTTCTTAATTTATGTGTTTGCAATAACAGAGAATAGATGATAGAAAAATAGATGATTGTAAACTCAATCTTGGCACTCATAATTTTGCTAGAAGTCACTAAAAATTTCAAGAAAAGTAAAGAAAGATGGTGTAATCTTTTTAATAAGCCAGTGTTAACATTTTCTCTGTTTAGAGTATATGAGGTATTAATGAGGGGCAATTTTTCTAAACTGTGGAATAGGGTCCTCATTTGTTCACTCCTAAAATTGATAGGAAATATATATGTACATATATATATACATATACATATATATATTATATAAGTATATATGCATATGTGAGAGAGTAAAATGTATATGTAATTTAAAAAGAATAAAGCATGGCATATTTGAAAGAAAAATAGAGAAATAAAACATCAATATATTGTGGAGAGAGGCCAGTCTGAGAAAATATGGTGTGACCTTTAGACACATGCAGAAATGGTCTTCCATGAGCTTCATTAGCAATGGCTATGAGAGCATTTCCACACCCGACAATATATAAATAAGGTCAACTGGAATGTGAGGTCATATTATAATATTTACAGGTGAATTAGAATTTGATAAGGGTTCCAGTCATGGTGGCACAGGCCGTGGGGCACCCTTGTGTGATGATGGAGCCACGTAGGAAGACCAGGTTCATATTCCAGGTCAGCCTGAACACTATAGATATGCCTGTGTGTGTTGTAATCTTGGCTGAATGTCAGTCTTCAAGTTTACGTGTTTCAGATCTTGTCAAAGGTCTTGGTCTCTCTCCCTCCCCCCCTGCCAACCTCTAATTCTTCTGGAAAAAAAAAAAAAAAAGAAGAAGCCTGAATAAGTTATGTGTTTTCCTTTAAGAACTCAAAATTGATATCAGGCTGAGCTTTTACTTGCCACTTCTAATTTTGCTGAGACCACTCCCACATACAGGAAGCACAGGAATTACAATAGAGAAGTGAATGGTTCGTTTTCTTCTTTTACTTCTCTGGTTAACTGCTTGAATTTATCTTTTCTTCATTGTCAATTTTCAAAATGTTTTCTACAGGCCCGAGGATAAAACTTATTAATTTACTAAACAGCAAAGGAGGTAGAGCTCATTGTAATAGTACTTGAATCAGCTGCATAGTAGACAGAATTTGGTGAAGTGCCTGCTATGATCATTGTTATTATCAAAACACATCGATAAATGTCTGTATTATAGGCAGAGTGCTTGAAATTCAAGTAATAGGACCAGCAGTTGGTGTAATGGCTATGTCACTGGACTCCCATGTAGTCGAACACGTTTTGAGTGCCAGACCCAGTGGCTTAAACTCATGCCAGGTGCTTGTGCGCAGTCATGCCCAAGATCCAGAGAGGAGAATTGAGCAGAAGGGATTGTGACATGGCCATCACCCCCGGAGGCAGGGGAGTGATTTTTCGATTTCTGTCTCTGTCTTTCTGGTGAGCGCACATGCCCTATAGCAAAAACCTCTCCAAGAAAAAAAAAGAAATTCAAGAGTCAGCCTAATCTAAATCTAAAGCAGATTTGACAAGATTACGTATTTGCACAGGGATGACCTTTTTTTTTTTTTTCTTTTCTTTATTTTGGAGAGGTGTTTTTTTTGCTATAGGGCATGTGTGCTCTCCAGAAAGACAGAGAGACAGAAAGCAAGAAATCACCCCCCAGGGATGACCGCCTTTCTATATTACCTCATTTTGCTTCCCTTTCCTGTTATTTCACTTGGAAATTTACAAGTAGCAAATTGAAATCCATCTATTTTAGAAAAATTAGGATTAATGCTGCTCTCCTCTTTCTAGATGGGGAATCTGAGGTAGACTCAGCCCTCTGTGATTCTCCTAGTGCTTCCTGTAATGACTAGTATTATTAATCATAGCTAACACCTGCTAGAATGTAAGAGCCAAAAGGAGCACGTTTTGGTCTGGCTTTTGAACTGCCTTATTTAAACACCCAGAGAGTATTCAACGAATAGTTGTCAATCAATGAACAGTTTTATCGTACTTTCTTATATTATGACAGGCAGTTTTTTGTTATTTAATTCTATTAATAAGCCTGAGTCCCCTTATATCATCGATGAATAATTGATTATTGATGAACAAGTGGTTTTGGGAGTGAAGTAACTTATTCAAATCCCCAAGATAATAAGTTTGGGGAACTTTTTGACGCCAGATATGCCCTATTCCAAAGCCTTTGTTCTCAACCACGGTTCCTCAACTTTTGCCTTGTTTTTCTACCCACTGAGAAATCCTGCGACCTTTCACTCAGGAAAATTTTCCGAGCTTTGGATTCTTAGACTCGGACATAGTTTAGAGTCTAAAACATTTTTTCTGGGTTAATACAAGACCTCCTTCTGAGACCAAGCTAGAGAAATGTGAAAAAGTTTAATTATACATTTAGTAATACTATACCTTGTCATTTGGCACTAAGCTTACCCCCATCTCCTTGCACCTGGCTCTTGGTGAATATCATTTTATTTCTCAAGTTCTGACTACTCTATTTTTCAGAGCTTCTACTATTTCCCCGTTCAGCATTTTTTTAAGCTCAACGTAGCTCACAAAACCATACTGATGAGTTAAGAGAATCCTAATGGGTTAGTATGTTAACTTTCCAGGTGTTATAATTGCATTTTAATGAGAGTATTGTGAAGGAAATATATTAATCCTCTGTATTGCCTCTAATGATGAGATTTATAAGACATCAAAATATTTAACAAAAATCTCATTGTATTTATTACAGTCAAGATTTCCCCCAGAAGATCATTTCATTGCATGTCTTTTAAATTATAGCTCTTCTCTTATACTTTCTGTACCTTAGAGCTAGGAGATGGAACTGGTATACCCTCCTCTATCTACTTGCTAGAGTCCCAGGTTTGTTGGCTTTTTTTTTTTTTTTTTTTTTTTTTGACCGGAGAGTGTATGTGCTCCTGGAGAGAGAAAATGAGAAATCACCCCCCAGGGTGATGGCCATGCCACAATCCATTCTCCTCTTGGGATTTTGGACATGCACACACATGTGCCTTGCTTGATTTTCAAACTGCCGGAACTATGACTCAAACTGTGGTCTGCCATGTAGGAGTCCAACACGGTAATCACCATGCCACCTGCTGGCCTTGAATTTCTGCTATTTTGACCTCAATGTTGTCCCACACTTTGTTATTTGCATCTACCAACTTCTCAGTAGTTCCTCATTCAATGTCCAGCTCAAAGACTTTCTTTAATACATCAACTTTTCCCATAATCCTCATGGTATTATCATGTATATGGATAATCTGTTCAACAATGGGCTGTTAGTTCTTTGATCTCATTGCTGATAACCTTTACTCAACCTTGGATATACACACTGTAAGGTCAAACCTTAGAACTCCTGATTAGTGTTGGAATTAGAATGATGCAAGTGAGGCATTTCATTAGAGTGCAAAAGTTAGGAAATTCCAATAAAAATCAAGAGAGGTGAAATTTCAAAACAATATTAAAAATAAAAAAAGAGTGAGGCAAAAAATTCCATTAGAAAGTTCATTGAAATAATTGAAACAGGATCAGTAAGTTAGAGTTAAATAAAAGTTATTTAAGATATTGGTCAAGAGAATTTATCAAAGTTAGTAATTATTTAAAAAATGAAGGCAGAAATGTAGATTTAAAAATATTATTAAATATTATATTAATTTGTTTTCATGAAAGCCAGTAAAGTAAAATTATAACTTGGCTTTGGTGTAAGTAAAATATTTAAACCTAAAAATAATGCTGCACGTTTTAACACCCTACTTTTCAGTTTTTTTAATATTTTTTCAACAACTTTAATCTTCTGGAAGAAATAACTATTGGAAAACATGGAAAAAGTGGCATTTTCCCTTTTGCCTTAGTCTTCATTATGATTCCACATTGTACTATTAAGGCAGGAGATAAGAATATTAATTTACAGACAGGGTAAAGGCCTAAGACACACAGTATGCTATAGCTAAGATGGAGTCAAAGTAACTTAGTTTTAATAAAGGACCAGATACAGTCTGCTGCCCCACAAAGAGCAGGATCTATCTATTATGTAACTATTTTCTGCAGCTCAGTTCCTTTTCAGAGAGCCAGTCCCTTGTTCAGATTGATAGATAAAATATCCTCACTGGGACCAGCAGTTAGCATAATGGCTATGTTGTTGGCCTCCCCCATAGTTGAGCATGGTTTGAGTCCCGGACCCAGTGGCTTAAACTCACGCCGGATGCATGTGCATACATGCCCAAGATCCTGAGAGGAGAATGGAAGAGAAGGGATTGTGGCATGGCTATTCCCCCGGGGGGGGGGTGTGATTTATTGCTTTCTATCTCTCTGTCTTTCTCTTTCTGGCAAGCGCACGTGCCCTATAGCAAAAACCTCTCCCCCCAAAAAACTTTTTCACCTTAGCTCCTATTTGGCAACCCATTTGGGACCCCTCCCTGCTTTGAGAATTTTCTTCTCTTTCAATAGACTCTGCTTTGTTATACTCTCCTGTTGTCTGTGCTTCTAATTCTTCATGATCGTAGGACATGAACTTGGGAACCTGCAAATCCTGTAACACTATGAATCATTACTTGCAACTGCACCATTCTGTCTATAGATTCCCACTATCACACAGTTAACCACTCCTGGAACAGGAGTAAACACATAAACACAACAAACTCTAGTTGGATTGGCAAAGAAATTCCTTTGTTTATGAAAAATCAGTTTGTCTGGGTCCTATTATAAAAACTAGTTACTGTGTTTACTGGTTAGTTACTGCTTTCTCTAGATTTTGTCTAAAAATCCTGAGTTGTTAGAGCCCAACATTATCTCTGACTCCTAGTATATATTGAGATTACTAACTATAAGAAGTATGATAGCAAAAATTTTGTGCATTTTAAAATCTTGGCCAGGAAACTCGAAGAATCGTGATGACTATGACATTATTTCTAGCAAAATTTTCTCCGATACTTTTCTAAGTTTTGGTGCAAGCATGTTGTTGATTATAGTGAGACCTATATTCTAAGTATTTGATTTCTAACTTGGTCTAAAAATGTCCAAAAGCCAACTCTGGGATGAAACACATATTCTACTTCCTTTTGTATAAGTAAATGCCGTAAGTGTTTGTTTTGGCAGAATTATCTTAACCCAATTTCAACTTACTCAACATCTACTTACTAAAAAGTAATACTTTAATTATTAAAGTAGCAATCATTCTTGTGTACTATTATGCACTACATTCTTGTACAATACCTTGGAAAAATAAGTATGTTCTTTCACAAATAGGCAAAATGTTAATTCTAAGGGAATTTTATTTTATTTTCTTAAAGGTTTTTTTGCCATAGGGCATGTACTCTTGCCAGAGAGAGACAGAGAGAAAGAGACAGACAGAAACAGTGAGATGGAAAGTTAGAAATCACCCCCAGGAGGATGGTCATGCCACAATCCCTTCCCCTCCATTCTCCTGGGACTTTGAGTACATATGCACATGCACTCAGCATGATTTTCTTTTTTTTTTTTTGGAGAGACAGCATGATTTTCAAGCCATTGTGTACAGGATTAGAACCATATTTGCCCACGTGGGAGTCCAATGATGTGACCACTATACCATCTGCTCACCTCTCTAGGGGAATTTTTGTGACTCAGAATTTTTCAGTCACAACTCCTATGATTATTGAGCAAGACTAAGTAAATATATTTAGATTTAAACCCACAGATGACAGAATAGCCTAACATACATATTTTTCACAATATAATTTTTAGTATATTTTCTGGTGTTCATATATTTTTTTTCTAATTTTAGGAAAATTGTGGCACTTATACCAAAATTATCAGACTATATGTTGACTCTATCTCAGCATACATATCTGTATGTATATAAATACACACACGTATATACATATGTTTTTAAAATTTTAAAATATGGTGCCAAAATTCATGCTTTCTGTATAACTTATTATTAAGCATAAAAAGCAATTTAAAACTACATTAGAGCACCTTTTTAATTTTTTTTTTATTTCTTCTATGACAGAGAGGGACAGAGAATGAGAGGCAGAGAGTTAAGAACCCCCAACATGGTCTTCATTACCATGACCCACCCCACCCCAACCAAGTCTCAGCCATCTAGAAAATGGGCATGCGTGCATATAGCCATGATTAGAGCAATCTATTTTACAGATTATTTTTAAATACATATTTTAAAATCTGAGTTCCATATGAAGAAAAATAAGTAGTACATTATAGACTGTCACGTTACAACAGAGAACTTTTTGAGGTATGATTTGTGATGTTTACAAAGATCTTAATTTTTGTCAGTGATTGAGTTTATAATATAGTATAATAATGAGAAATTTTAAATTGTTTTCATGTTTACTTTCAAAATCTCTTTCATTAAAATAGAAAATAATGCCAATCTAGAATATAGCTGTAACATAACCATGATACACTGAACATAGTGTATCATTTCATTTATATGAAGTTCTACCACAGACAAAAATACCAGTGCAATCAATCAAGCTCATGGCATGCCTTTGTAGGTTTGGTGGGGGTGGGGCAGATATTGACTGGGGAGGAGGGGGAGAACCTTCTGGATGATGGATATACTCTATATCTTCCCAGTAGAGTGAGTTCCACTAATGTATTCAATTTGTCAAAGCAGTTGAACTGCAATACTTAAGATCAATGCAATTCACTGTATATAAATTATCCCATTAAAGTGATAAACAAAACATAGTCCTGGTTGAAAACTGTTTCACTGCTTGTTTAATTTAGGTCCACAAAACCCATAGTTTGACTCAACTAGCGAATATGTAATATGCCGGGTTATGGTATGTATTATTCAAAAGATGAGTGGGAAGACCTGAAAGAATGTTGGTGGACTGTTTTAGACAGAGTGGCAAAGTGGGCTTCCTGGAGAAAGTTATGCATGAATAGAGACAGGAACTAAATGAGGCCTTAAGCCGTGTAGGCACCTGGGAGAAGAGCATTTTGGGTACAGGAAAATTCAAAAGCCAGACTAAAGTGGGAAAATACTTAGTACTCAAATTTCAGCAAAAAAAAAAAAAAAAGACTGAAGTCAAGTGAGTGACAGAAGAAAAAAAGAAAAGGAGCTAAGTTTTGAAAATATATTTTTAAATGTAACACTATATCTTATGAACCAAAGTGTACAAAATTAGTATCTCCATATTAAACGTAATTTAGCTTTCTAAGTGGGTACAGGCCCTATTTCTTATAAGTGCACTTATGTGATCAGATAAGTGTATATAACAGAGATAACTTTTACAACATAAAATCACTCAAAGCACTTTCTGCAGATACTGGAAGTCTTACAAGATGAAAGCTTCTCTTCCTGTTGAAGAAAATAGCACGACAGGAAAGCCTTCTGTGATAGAATTCTATAACTTTTTCATCTTTTGCTGCTTTCTTCTTAACATCCTAATAAGATTACTTGTGCACCTTGACTCATTTTGATTTCCTTATTGCTGCCTCTAGAAATATATTTATAGTTGAATTATAAAAATCTTTTTTAAGGATAATTAGAAAATTCTGCAGACAGTTAACGGTTTCAAAATTTTAATGCTTGATTTTGAAGCATAGAGCTCTTGAACTATTAAATAAGATACAAAAGGTTATGCTACGTCCTTGCCTGAAATTTTAGCCTTGCCATTTGAAAAGATAAATCATCATTTAATTTTATGACACAGTAAAAATATGACCACTTCATAATAGTTTGGAAGAATTAAAAACATCAATAGAAAATGGTAAATGGTAAATTATACAATATAATTTTACTTGTTTTTCAAAAGTCTTCTTTTTATTAAAAACAATTATGCAGGAGAAAACCTAAATGACCTTGGGCATGGCAATGACTTTTTAGGTACAACAACAAAGACATGATTCGTCAAAGAAATCATCATTAAACTTTATTAAGATTAATAATTTTCTCCCACAAAAGACTAGGTCAAAATGAGACTGGGAGAGAAAGTATTTGCAAGAGTCACATCTAATAAAAGACTATTATCCAAAATATACATATGCTCAAAAAAAAACCTCTCAAAACTAAGCAATAAAAAATTGTTGAGACATGCAGATGGTAAACAAACACATGAAAAGATATCTCACAAATGTCAGGGAAATGAAAATGAAGACAACAATGGAGTATCAGTAAACATCTATTAGAATAGAGGCCAATATCCAGAACACTCACTGCACCAAATGCTGGTGAGGGTGTAGGTGAACAGGAACTGTTCATCACTGGTAGAAATGCAAAATGGTTCAGCCATGTTAGAAGACAGTTTGAGAGAGTCTTTACAACTAAAAATACTATTACCATACATTCCAGCAATTGTGCTCCTTGGTATTTTCTCACAAAAGTTAGAAACTTATGTCCACACAAAACTGTGCATACAGATATACAAACTTGTTAAATTCACAATTGTCAAAATGTGGAAGCAACCAAGATGCCCTTCAGTAGGTAAATGGGTGAATAAACTGTGGCACAGTCAAAGAAATATTATTCAGTCCTAAAATGAAATGATTTATGAAGTCATGAAAAGACATGGAAGAATCTTAAACTCATGTTACTAAATGAAAGAAGCCAGTCTTGAAAGGGTACATATTGATGCTTGTAGATGGCGTGGTGGTTAAGGCACTGAACACCCACATGACTGATTGCAGTTTGAGCCCCAGACCTGGCAGCTTGAAAATCATGCTGGGGATATGTATGTGTGCCCAAAATCCCAGGAGGGGGATGGAGGAGAAGGGATTATAGCAAGGCCACCTGCCTGAGGGGTGATTTGATCTAGCCTCAGGCAGCCTAAATAATGGGCATGTGTGCATACCAGGATTTACACACAGATCTGGGCAAGAGAACCTGGGACATTGCTGTGTGAGTGTAGTGTGTTACAGCTGAGGCAATATCTAGTCACTAAGGTTTTCTCTTTATAGTATCCTTTCTCTAGACCCTTCTGAAGAGATACGATACTATATATTCTTTTAATTTTCAAGTGTATGGCATTTTTGTTAATACACAGTATCTGTATATTTTTGAAAATATAGTATTAATGAATGAAACAATGATTTGTAGAGTGGTTTTCTGTACTATGTTCTATGCTAAAGACTTTCCATACATTTTTCTAACTTAATCTTTACAACAATAAAACAGTAATATAATTCTGTCCCTTTGATTTGTCTCAACACACTGATGAAAACTCCATTTTTTCCTTAGGTATCCTAGTTCTTTTAAATCTAAATATATACCTCACTTTAGTATCTTCTTCAGGGTCTATTCTGGATATGTAATCATTTGCAATGAATAGACTAAATATTTGAGCATGCTTTAAGATTTTGGTAATACTTTAGGTGAATTCAATGTGGGAAAATAATAAGGAATCTATAAAAAACCTTAGTGTGTTAATATTTTATTATAGCTGACTTAGCACTAATTTATTTGGAGTTAGGCAGCAGCTGTCTTGTCTTCTCTTCTATTTTCTCTCCGTGTTCTTGAGAACAAGCCAATTAGCCTCTCTTGGGAATTTTCAATTTGTTTTGCTTTGATTTTTTTTTTCCTGTGAAATAACCAGCCAAGGATTATTTGTTTTTTTGTTTTCGTTTTTGTTTTTGTTTTGAGAGGTTTTCGCTATAGTGCACGTGCGCTTGCCACACAGACAGAGAGAGACATAGAGACAGAAAGTGAGAAATCACCCCCCAGGGGGGATGGTCACGCCGCAATCCTTTCTCCTCCATTCTCCTCTCGGGATCTTGGGCACGCACGCACATGCACCCGGCGTGAGTTTTAAGTCACCGGGTCCAGGATGTGAACCGCGGTCGACTATGTGGGAGTCCAGCGACATAGCCATCATGCTAACTGCTGGTTCCCAGGATTATTTGTTACATTTTTCTAACTTAATCTTTACAACAATAAAACAGTAATATAATTCTGTCCCTTTGATTTGTCTCAACACACTGATGAAAACTCCATTTTTTCCTTAGGTATCCTAGTTCTTTTAAATCTAAATATATACCTCACTTTAGTATCTTCTTCAGGGTCTATTCTGGATATGTAATCATTTGCAATGAATAGACTAAATATTTGAGCATGCTTTAAGATTTTGGTAATACTTTAGGTGAATTCAATGTGGGAAAATAATAAGGAATCTATAAAAAACCTTAGTGTGTTAATATTTTATTATAGCTGACTTAGCACTAATTTATTTGGAGTTAGGCAGCAGCTGTCTTGTCTTCTCTTCTATTTTCTCTCCGTGTTCTTGAGAACAAGCCAATTAGCCTCTCTTGGGAATTTTCAATTTGTTTTGCTTTGATTTTTTTTTTCCTGTGAAATAACCAGCCAAGGATTATTTGTTTTTTTGTTTTCGTTTTTGTTTTTGTTTTGAGAGGTTTTCGCTATAGTGCACGTGCGCTTGCCACACAGACAGAGAGAGACATAGAGACAGAAAGTGAGAAATCACCCCCCAGGGGGGATGGTCACGCCGCAATCCTTTCTCCTCCATTCTCCTCTCGGGATCTTGGGCACGCACGCACATGCACCCGGCGTGAGTTTTAAGTCACCGGGTCCAGGATGTGAACCGCGGTCAACTATGTGGGAGTCCAGCGACATAGCCATTACGCTAACTGCTGGTTCCCAGGATTATTTGTTTTTCTTCAACAATGTCCAAAGGAGTTGTTACACACTTAATTTCACAGGGTGCTGGTTGTGTTTTTAAAAGCACTTTGCTCTGCTGGTGTTGGGTGGCCCTCTTAGTACTACTGCACACACATAACCAGAACAAGATGGATCCTGCCACTGTGGCATTGTCCAATCTCAAGCCAGAGTTCCAGTTTGACAAATACTCTCCCTTGGTGGGACAAGCTTACATTCTGCCTTTACATGTATTGCTAGTTGAGCTTCATTCCATTGATTTACTGGGACCTTCGTACAGTTATTTATAAGAAGCTTGTCTGAAACTGTCTGCGTTCTTCAATTAGTGCCTTACTCCTCCTAACTGAGCAGGTAACTTGGACTACCAGAGGCTATCTCACAGCCTATGGCCTATGTATTTTGTTTGGCTGAAAATGTAATCCTATACTTCGAGTGGATTTGCATGTGTGATACCTGGCAAATCCAGAGGCTAACACAATTAACATGTAAATCCATGGCTTGGTTCAAATGCAAGTACAAAACCACTAGAAAAAAAGGCTGACAGGCAGAAGTACCCCAGGCTGGTAGATTACTGTCCATGGCTTTATGGTCAGAGGCCCACCCTTTGGCTGATAGTAGTAGCAGCATGGTGACTCACTTCAAATCCTAGGCAATAATATATATTTATTTACTTTTCTTTAAAAAAGTGTCAATGATGGAAAGGGGTCAGAATAGTAACCAAAATGCAAATTATTTTAAAATCTACCTGAGTAGCACTTTATTTCCTCTTGTATCATTTATCAATTTTGACAAATACCTTCAAGCTAAAAGCAGATTTTTAAAGTCCATTGAGACCAAATTCATTAATATTTTCTCTGATTAAAAAGCAAATAAATAATAATTTTCTGTATTCTTTAAAGGTTTTTATCATAGGGCCGATGTACTTGCTAGAGAGAGACAAGAAAGTGAGAAATTATCCCCTCAAAGGGATGGCTATGCCACAGTCCATTCTCCTCCAAAAACCTCCGGATGGCTATGCCACAGTCCATTCTCCTCCAAGAACCTCCTGGGATTTTGGGTATACACGTACACGTGCCTGGCATGATTTTCAAGCCACCAGGTCTGAGACTCGAACCGAGGCTGATGTGGAAGTCCAGCACCTTTACCACTACACCATCTGCTGGCCCCTTTGTATTGTTTTTCAAAAGTGTGACTTCAACAAATATTAGAGATTCAGGTGTCACTTTTCTGAAATTCAGAGATAAATTTATGTAGAAAAATTTATATAGACAGGCGAGTGTAATATTGACTTACCTGGATAGAAAAAACCCTACCTGCATTTTTTTTCACCTCTCATTGCATTCATTCAGAGTTAAATATAAAGAGAGTTTCAATACATAGTGTGCACTCTCTCTCTTTTTCATATTTGTGAAATACTTTCTCTGATTTGTATAACATATCTAGAGAGAGTCAGAAGAAGATTCATATGTAGAGAGCTATGTAACTGTAGATGTGAGATGTAAGTATGTTTATATGTTAACATACACACACACACACACAAATATACACATACCATAAACAGTAGGGGTCTTCAAAAAGTTAATGGTTAAAGTGTGTTATGACAAAAAATGCATAGGTTTCAAATACGGTTAAAGTGTGTTATGACAAAAAATGCATAGATTTCAAATACTTTTTGTACCAAAATAAATACTTTTTGTACCAAAAAATAGTTCCATATCTCTACAAAATGTTTACTTTTTAAGTACCTGATGACACATGGTACATGCACCCACCAGAGAGACAGAGAGAAAAATCACCCTGCCATGTGATGTGGTCATGCTTCAATCCTTTTTACTCTATTTCTACATTTCCTCTGAATTTCAGGCATGTATGCACACTTTTGAACTGTGGTTGGGCATGTGAAAGTCAGCAGCTTAACCATCACACCACCTGCTAATGTTTTGTTTTTGTTTTTGTTTTTTTGTTTTAAAAGAATTAATGTTTTGTTGCTTTTATTGGGAAATTGAACTAAGAGTGACAAATATTTAGTGAAATTACCAAACACATTAATTATACAGTTTTTATTAAATTTATTGCATAGAAATAGTGACTTTTCCCAGTTAGTGATTTTAATAGACATGGTGAAAGCTAGGAAGTAAAATAATACCAGTTTCAAAAAGAACTTTTGGGACCAGTAGATGGTATAGCAGTTATGTCACTGAACTCCTACCTGGCTGACTTTGGTTTGAGTCCTGGACCTGGTGGCTTGAAAATTAGGCCTGGCACCTGTGCATGCTTGCCCAAGATTCCGGGAGGGAATGAAGAAGAGACTGTGGTGGGGCCATCCCTCTGGGGGATGATTTCTCACTTTCCCTCTCACTGTCTCTGTCTCTATGTCCAGCAAGCACATGCACCCTAAAGCAATAACCTCAGGGAAAAAAAGGAAAAGAAAACCTTTTTCTTCCACCAAGTCCTTTTTTCAGGGACCATAATCATTGATTATCCACATACATACGTGAGAAAACAACTGAATAGTACTGTTTGATTTCTATGCATTTGATTCTATCTACCAGTTGCTTTCTTTTTCCAAGCAAGGTATCCTTGCTTAGTTAATGTGGACTTTCCAATCAGATGTGTTAGTTTTATTGATAAAGATAAAATATTCTGCTCTTCCTTGTTTTAGGACTTCCTTGTGCTTATATCCTCGCTTACTTCTATTTTATGTAAACATAATCAGGTTGCAAAACTTTAATTGGAAAATCCCTTTTGTGGCTTCCCTCTTCCCCAAATAATGGTACTAACATTGCATCAGATATGAAAATAGGCTTCCTGGAGACTGGATTTGTTATAAATGCCCTTGATGATCATTCTCTGGATTGTTTCCATGACATATGATGAGAAGCTGTAAAAACTGTGCTGAAATTTTAGTGAGAGTTTTTTTGCTATAGGGCACATGCCCTTGCCAGAAAGACAGAGACAGAGAGATACAAAGCAAGAAATCACCCCCCAGGGGGGATGGCCATGCTGCAATCCCTTCTCCTCCATTCTCCTCTCGGGATCTTGGACACGTACGCACATGCACTCGGTGTTGAGTTTAAGCCACTGTTCCCGGGACTCAAACCCCAGTTGACTACATGAGAGTTCAGCGACTGCTGGTCCCTCCATGAATCCTTTTTTTAAAATAAAACTTGGCTTACAATTAATTTCCCCAGGTATCTTCTTCTATCTTTTTACGCTTGACTAATTTTTTTTTTGAGAGTTTTTTGCTATAAAGTGCATGTTCTCACCAGAAAGAGTGACAGAAAGTGAGAGATCACCTCCCAGGGAGATGGTTGCACTGCAATCCCTTCTCCTCCATTCTCCTCAAGGGATCTTGGATACACACACACATGCACCCTCCACTGGGTCTGGGACTCGAACCATGGTTGGCCATGTATGTGGGAGTCTAGTATCTTAACCACAACTTCACCTGCTGGTCCCATTATTGACTATCTGGGACTCGAACCATGGTTGGCCATGTATGATTATTGACTATTTTTTAAGTTAATTTACTCTTTAAATTATCAGAGTTTCTAAACTAGTTAAGGAGAAATTATTCTTAGAGTAAAAATCATTGTACAGAGAATAATATATTTAGAAATTTTTAAATATATTTTCTAGTTGGCAAGACCACACAGGTAACCTATCCAATGGCTTTAATGAAAGCTCACATTAATCTATTTTATTTATTTATTTATTTTTGGAGAGGTTTTTGCTATAGGGTGCCTGTGCTCGCCAGAAAGACAGAGAGAGCGAGAGAGCGAGCGAGAGCGAGAAATCACACTCCCAGGGGTAATGGCCATGCTGCAATCCTTTCTCCTCCATTCTCTTCTCGGGATCTTGGGCGCACATGCACACACACCCAGCATGAGTCTAAGACACTGGGACCAGAAGTTGAATCACAGTCGACTACATGGGAGTTCAGTGACATAGCCGTTATGCTAACTGCTGGTCCCTATGTTAATTTATTTTTAAAAATTTAACATCCCTCACTTATTTATTAGATAAAAGAGTATAGGCAATTTTTATTAGTATTCTAAATGTATGATTTCTAACTAAGCAAGGCATATTCTTTCTAGCAATAACTTAGAGCAAGTTCTATTTTATAACATACAGGAGTAAAAAGTATAAAGCAAGCAATTATTGTTTAAACTTGTGAAAATAGAAATAACACCTTTATATATGATTGGTGAAATTAAATATGTACATCATTTTGGGAGGGCAAATTGGAAGTTTTTGATAAGCTTTTAAATCTGTGTATATTTTATATAATATTTCTAATTCTGGAGCTGAATGTGGTGTTAGTAGCACAATGCTTTGCAAGGCTAACTTACATGGGAAGGTTTGCATCCGGAGACTGACTGAATATGCTGGGCTTATGCATGTGCCCATGCTCTGGTGGCTGAGGCTATGAGTAGACCACATCACAGCTCTGTTCAGGGTACCCATTTCTTTGATTATCTCTATTTCTCTTACTCATGGGAGAAAGAAATACACTTTAAAAAATGCCCAGTTCTAGGCATATTCACTTTGGAACTTCTCATTTATGATCACAGAATGCTGTACATAAAAAATATTCCTTGGAACATTCTTTTAGTAAATGATGGGAAACAACCTAGATATCCATCAGTAGGAAAATAGTTTTTGTATTATGCAACATTATGCCATGATTTTAAAGAATTAACTTCATAACTCCATACTTGTAAAATATCATCCAAAGCACTCTCAGGAACACTCACTTTTAGAAATCCTTATCTAAGCCAAGAAATGGAAACAATATTAATCATACTTAAGAACGAGGAGAGGAAAGTATCATGATAATTTAAGTGTTTTCTAATGTAGATTAATCCTAAGGTCATCATGTGCACAAAATCTTTTATGAACAGACATTAGGACTATTTGAAGAAAACTCAAGAAGAAGCCAAGATAAAACCACTTCTTCAATAAGGCCAGTTAATGAATCAGCCCAAGCTAAAAACAAGACAGCCAATGTCCAGCTCGAATACAGTAATATGCTGGTTTAAATACAACCAGTTGGGTCATATAAGTGGGTTTTTTAAATCAAAAGGTATTATGACATAGTTAAGTAGACACAAACTGCACTATACAGAGTGACGGAACTTTATTTATGGAATTAAATTATCTTCACACCATGGAGAAAGGGGGGAGACAAGGATTTTTTTTTTTCCTGTAAGATGAATTAGAATGTTGAATAAACTGATTACATCAAGAACAGAATTCTTATTTAAACCAATCATCTCTAGAGTCAGAAACTAGCCATATCTAAAGCATGCTTATTTTGTTTTCATTATACTAAGTCCTCATTATACTATGCACATATAAGGTGGTATTTCTCATTTGTGATCTTGTGGGGAATTTGTTATAAGATGAAATTCACATTTGCTTAGGCCATTGCTAGAAACAAAACAAAACAAAACACATCAATCTTATATTTCATTCCCTCAAGGAGATCCAGAAGACAGGGACTTAGCAATTTATCTTCAGAGAAATAATCAAACCACAGACACAAATACTCAATGCCTTGCTCTTTGCGCTTTGAGATCTAAGACTTCCTCTTACTGAAGATGCTTGTTGAAGTTCTATAGAGTATTTTGAAAAACTAACCTCTACATGTGGTTTAGTTTACACAAAGATTGTCCATCCACTTAAGTCCCAAAGTATATAGTATCAGTATCAATAATATTAGCAGCTACTGTTGAGAAAGTAGCCTCAAGAAGTTTTAAATACATTATCCTTTGGCCTCAAGGGAGCATTACAAAGTGATGGGGATCATTATTGAACACTTAGGATGTGTTGGGTCCTAGAGGATGTGCTATCCTTATTGCTATTTTAGTTCTCACGTACACATGGTGTGGTAGATACATGTACACCTTACAGAGGTGAGATTCAGAGGCCTTTCAGTGTCTTCCACAAAGTCTCACAGTTGAAAATCCTGAAGGAAACTGAAATCTTCTTAGAAAGAAGCTACTGCTAGTTTTGTGGCCACGAGAAACTGACGTTATTTCTGAGTCTTTTTGAGTTATATACTTAGATAGTGAAAATTTTAAATAAAAGATGAGCTAAACAAGAAAGAAACAATAAAGTCTACAAGCAGTTCATAAAGTAATTTAAGATAATTTAAAATGTCAGTTCCTTGTAAGTATGTGTAGAAGAGAGAAACACTGTAGTTTTAGTGAATAAAATGCATACAGATTATTTTTCTCACATTTTTCACAATGGTTAATGATGGAGAAATACCAAAATATTGGGGTGTCAGAAAAGTTATGACATTTTCTTTTTATGTTTTTCTATGGAAAAATCCATCATGACTTTTCTGACAACCCAATAGTAGCAATAGTGATAATAGTAGAGATAGTAACAGCTATGTAAGTAACAGCTATGAGGCTGATAATATGCTAAGCAAGCCTGAGTATATGGAAACTCACTCAAGAGACAGGAGTAACCATTACTCTGACAATAGCATGGCAATGTTTTAGAGATACCCAGAGATGCCCAGGGCTTCGGGGATTAAAGTGATTTCAGCTGTCACTGGAGGCAAGGGGTTAGTGGAGATTGAACAGAATTTATGATATAGTAGTATAAGATTGGTGAGCACAGTAAGATGAGGTCTTGAAGCAAACCTCGGTAAGTAAACTGTTGTTTGATAAATAACCAATTTATTCAAATGAACAGAGTGTTGTCTCCAATACACTGATCTATGGGAGTTTCCTGAAGTGAAATTAAATAATTGACAGATTGTGATCTTATCTTTTCATGGAAAAGAAGTTCAACCCCATCCCCTGCAAATTAGGTTAACATGGATAGTTTATTTCTCAGACTTCTCTTGTAAGAGTGGAAAACAATAATTATTATTTGCATAAATGTTCATCAAGATCTAGATCCACACTGCTGTTTTTTTTTTTTTTTTTCTGTTTTTTGAGAGGTTTTTGTTATAGGGCATGTGCGCTCGCCAGACAGACAGAGAGATAGAAAGCGAGAAATCACCCCCTCCATGGGGGATGGTCACGCCGCAATCCCTTCTCTTCCATTCTCCTCTCAGGATCTTGGGCATGCATGCACACGTGCTCAGCGTGAGTTTAAGCCACCGGCTCCGGGACGCGAACCGCGGTCGACTATGTGGGAGTCCAGCGACATAGCCATTATGCTAATTGCTGGTTCCGATTCACACTGCTGTCTTAAGGGTCATGATTTCAGATAAGATTTCCAGAGGGGATCACTTCAACCATCATATACATCTACTTTTTCTGTTCTTTTTGCTCGCTGATAACTTGTTGCCTGAGCATGGGGACTATACAGATCCTCATTTAAGACAAAGAAAACTTGAATGTTGAATCACAGAGAGATACTAACAGAAAGATTATGACCAGAGTATTTTACATTTCTGAGCCAGAAGCCAAGAGGCTTTAATCTAAGCAAGAGACTAAAACCCACACCCAAACTAAAAAGTCTAAATAATCAGATATAAGGATACTAGCCAAATTACCTTACTTATGATGTTTAACGTTTTTCCATGCTTTGTAAAATAAAAGATGTCAGAAAGGTATATGGGGTGATTAGAGCATTCTTACCATAAAGCATCTTATGTTTTATCCTGAAAAGCCAGAATTATTTCAGAGACTGCTTGTTTTGAGCATCTCCTTTCCTGATATTGTGCAGTCTTCAAATGATGACTGATGTCCTTCCTGATTACTCAGTGCCCTTGACAATATGTAAACCACAGCATGGTTTAAGGACAGGAGAAAATGCTTCAGAATAGGCATGAATAGTTAAGTTTTATATTTCAAATTGGGGACCAGCTTTTCTTTTTTTCAGTTAGATTATCTAGAGGCCCCCCTCCCCCCCGTTTGGCAACATTCATGAGTCGTAATCATGCCAATTTAAGCCTTGAGTAAAACTACTATAAACTAACAACCATTCTGAAGTAGTCATTAGCTTACCAAGATAACAAACTTCTGTCCAATTTGTTGGCCATAATCAATAGACTGTTGTTTCACAAATCTAATACTGGTTATTGGGGTCTAACCAAATACTTGTACTTGACCAAAATGTCTTCCTGTGTGGCTGAAATTAACTGTAGAGTTTGAGGATTATTCAGAGGAAATTAGGTGAAGGGTAGAGAATATAATGTAGAAATAACAGAAAAAAAAAAAACTGCTGTAAGATTTGTTGAGACACTTACTCAATATACATATCTGCTTCCTGTTTTCTTTCTGTCTTATTTCTTATGTAAAGCTTTAGTAGTTCTTATAAATGATTCTCACATGTCTACAATGGTTGCAGAAAGCTACTCCCTAAGTTTGCCGTGATAGGAGGAGGTAGAGCTTTAGTTAGCTGGTGTGTTATTCTGTCTGCCTTATAAAAAGACAATTAAAGATTGAGTCCAATTACTGATGCAAGTGTATGTTTTATTATGATAATTAGTACTAGAGAGCGCTGGCTGCTATTCAGGGTAAATGCAAACCCAAGAGTTGTTTCCTTTGTATGGTTGAGCCACAGTAAACCCAGGTAAAGGGGTGGGCCAAGAAATGACTAAAGGCACATAGCAATGTTAACGATAGAAACCTTGAAAGTGTCAGAGCTAATAAATAACAAGAGTTTATTGCCATCCAAACCTGTGAAAAGATAAAAATAAGGGGACATTAGGAGAGAAAAATAAAAGCATGCAGATGAAAGCATGACCATCTGATGCTTCAGTCAACTAGATTGTATTCCCTTATGTTTGAGTCGAAGCTATCAGTGGCGTAGTCCTATTCTTCATTGAAAGCTCTGGACAAAAGCTGTCCCTTTCTAAAGATTACAAACTTAAAACTTCTTAGTTTAAACTTCCTAAATGAATGATTAACCTGATGTCAGAGGATGAAGATATATTTTTTTATAATTCAAAGACATTTATCCTGGAATTTATGCCCTAGGTTTTAACTATTTTGGTATTGGTTAAATGAGCATTATAGATGACTTTCTGTGATTTAATAAAAGAAATAATGTACTTTTTTCTCTGTGATTTAGAGCAGATTAATTGGGAACGTACAATGAAAAAGCAGCTTCTACCTTGGTACTGAGACTGAACATAGTGTTCGAGTCTTTCATAATGGACATTATCATGTCCATTTTAAAATGTAGAGCTGAAAATTGGAGGACAGACACTCAACATCACATAGCAATGTAACCTGCTTTTCTTGTGGGAGTTGATAAATGTTAGAAGTTTAGAATTAGTGGATATGACAGTCAGAAAAAACACATTCACCCAAGGATATCCAAGAGTGTTCATATAACTTTGCTAGTTTATGTTTAAAACTCCGCCAGCCTCTTTCTTCTTTGCTTAAGTGCTGAATTGGTAGGAATGATGAACTGACAAGACATGTCCAATTCTTTTAAAAGAGACACAATACTTCTATCAATGAGATGTTATAGTTTCCAAGATGGAGAAAACAAGCTTAAGCATTATTTATACTAACGTCAGATACATAGCTCTCTAGCAAAGGAAACATCCAACATATCTTGAGAGTAACCAAAAAAATAAATTCTAAAATATATTGAAAACTCAGAACAAGTACCAATTGTGTACAGCTCAATAGGAAGTATTCAAATAAGCCCTGCAACTTGGGTCTTGTCAATTCCCCACTTTTACAGTTATACCATAGTTATCCTGGTTACAGATAGACATGCAACAAAGAGTAATGAGAATAAGGATCTTACTGAGGGCTGCCTGCCTGTCTGGCAGATATTGGTTAAAGCATTACTTTTTCTTTTTTTAAAAGTTTTTGCCTAGGGTGCATGCACTTGCTGGAGAAAGAGAGACAGAGACAGTGAGAGGGAAAGTGCGAAATCACCCCTAAGGGAGTTGGCCACAGCACAATCCCTTACTCTGTTCTCCTTCCAAGATATTGGACATACATGTACACACACCCAGTGTGAATTTCAAGCCAACGGGTCTGGGACTTAAATCGCAGTTAGCCATGTGGGAGTCCAGCAACATAATCACCCCAAAGCACTTTTTATCACTTTTTGTATGACAGTCTACCTGTATAATCCCCACTTCCTTAAGAAATACATGAAGCTATTTATTACTTTTAGTATTACTTTAAGTTGGAATATCTCCTGAAGTCAAAAGTTCTCTTGTTCCCATAACATTCCAGAAATAAGGACCATTACAGTGACATGCCTGTCCAGTCTCATAGCACTTAGAAGCTCAGGTAGTGAGATTCTGCCACTGAGAATGATTTTATTCCTGATTTAGAGATATATTCTAGGTTTGACTTGGTATCCATTATATGATAGTAGCTTACCATTTTCCAGTCAGTCTTAAATATGAAAAATACGATTACATCTGGAATTTCAAGTAGGATGAAATTCTAATAAACATATTTAAGGGATAAATCAGTTTATAGACAGGAAAACAGACAATCATGGAATTCCCCTCTGTAAAAAGCAGTAAATATATTCAAGGCAGAATCTGCTTTTGGATGGAAAAACAGACCCTCAGGAATTCCCCTTCTTAAAGAACAGGATTTAAACTATTATGGTGATGGTTAGAAGGGGAGATATAAATATTTCTAGGTGGTAAACCTGCATGTTGAAAAATAAACTTTTTTTTTTTTTTGGCTCATATACAATGATGGTAGGGTGCCATGTTCAATGGTAGAGAGACGTGGAATGCTGAGGTCTGGATACCAGCTCACCCTGAACACAACAGGTGTGCCCATGCCTGAGCATACCCGTGATCCTAGCAAGCTGAATCACTGGGGGAAGGATTGCCATGTGACAGAACAGTGCCAAGGCTACCTCTATCTCTTTCTCTCTTGAAAGAAAAAAGAGAAAACAAAGGAAGAAAAAGGAATAAAGATTTTTTTAAGTATACATTGTCATAAAAAGAAAAAGAGAAAATAGCTAAAAACAAAGATTACACAGCAAGAAGATTCAATTCAGTAGAAATCTTGACTAGGGTGACTATTGATACTATTGCCCTTAAACAGGGTAAGTGAAATTTTATTATTACATGTAAGGAAACTTCGTAGTAAATAATTAGTATTTAAAGATTCTAATAGAGCACCAATGACTTGTTTTAGATTGTCCACATACAAACTGGTGAAAAGATTGAAAATAATTAGGAAAACCAAAAGACCAAAAAGATCTTTTTAAATCTCACATACACAGGCGCACACACAATCACACACACACACACACACACACACACACTCACACACTTGCATAATACCTCTTTATGTTTAGAAATCCAAGGAAGAGACTGAGTTACCAAGGACTAAGTTCAATCTTACAGGGCAGTGATTTCCGAAATGTTTGGAGCTCATTGCACTCAATAACCTATTTACTACCCGAAAAAACCTCTTTTGGCTTAATTTTTTCTTAACAGTCCTAGAAAAGTTTCGAATGACTTGTAATCTCTCCAGGGTGATCAGAAGAATGATAGATTTATCTCCCTGAAATAAAGCACATGTCCTAAATAGTTTTTTTTTTACAAAATTTTAATATTTCTTTGGAAACTTTATATACTTTCTGACCTGTAAGTAGTAAATAGAGTCACTGCCAAAACTCATTTCATATTTAGAGAATTTGCAGAATTTGTCTGCATATTGGATAAAGGTAGAAATTTGGAGAAATTCAAAGTCTTCTAGGTTCTGGTAGAGGACTTGTGAAAGGTAGGTCTATTTAATATTTCTCCAGAGTAAATCTATCCAGGTATGTTGTTGACTTTCCCAGAAAAAGACTAACAACTATTTACTATCTTGATCTAAAAGGAACAATAAAGATTATAGGACGTGTATTAGAATGCTAAAATGCACTATCTAAGGTAACATGATATTAAAATAATATAGGAGTTTGCATTGCAGGGAAATAGGGCTAAACATTTTATTTTCGTTCCCATGGTTTTAAATAAAGGTATATCTGGACCACTGGATTTCTTGACTAGGAGAAATGCAGTGTTGCAAGGGTTGGTGAAAGGTATATATAATTCTTTCTCTAGTAAACTTTTTGTTATAGTTGCCAGAGGGTACATGATATTGCCAGAGAGAGACAGGGACAGAGTGCCCTGCAATAGGGCATGATCACACCATAATCTCTTTTCCATCCTGTCAGGATTTGGGACATGAATACATACACACACACACACACACACACACACACACACACACAAACACACACACCTGTTTTTTAAGCTGCTGGTAATTTGAACCATAGTTGGCCCTGTGGGATCTAGCTCCTTTAACTACTACTAGACTATAAGGGTAGCCTCTATTAGGCATTAAACTACTAGATTTTGTTCTTTCCCTTTTGATTTTAAGGGCAAGTGTAGACAGAGTTTATTTGTGTCAGTTAGAAACATGATGTGTTCTACTCTAATATTTCTGCTAATAGTAATTTCTTTTTCTGTACATAAATAGTTGAGACCTCCTGGAGATCTTCAATTAGTGCTTCATTTAGACACCGAGTTACTAGTCACCCATTGTCTAAATTAGGTATGACATGATTATGAATGGGATCTCAAGAGTAAGACAATCAGGAGAGCATTTAAATTAGTAGTTATGTCTACCCAGTATATCCCTACTTATTAAACGAGTGGGTATGTTATAACAAAGTATATTCCTATCGATTAAATGACTGGATATGCTTTAACAAAGTAGGTAAGGCCTGTAGATGATACGGCAATTGAGGCAACTGGATCCCATGATTGTGCAGTTGAAGTGCTGAAGTCAGTGGCTTGAAAAACACCAGGCACATGGAAGAAGGGATTATGGTATAGCCATCCCCTTGGAAGTGATATCTCACTTTCTCTCTCTCCTTGCTCTCTTCCTCCCTCTTCTTCTTTCTCTGTCTCTCTACCTATTTCTAGTGAGTGCACTCACCTTATAGCAAAAACTAAAAAAAAAGAAAAAATAATTAAAACACAAAAGCAACCACAACAAAAAATAAAGGAAGGTGTCGTATCAAAGGTCTGAAGAGGTCTGACTCAGTCCTTTCCAGATTATTCCAGATACTTGTCTCAAGTATTTCACTAGAAAGATGTCATGATGATGGCAAGGTTATGTATGTTACTATGTCTTAATATTGTCTTTTAAAATTTAGAGACATTTATTCTTTTGCATTTAAAGATAAAATGGGAAAACTGGCACATAATTTCCTCTAAGATCTACATCTACTTTCCTGTTCGTATCCTACATTTTTAAATTCCCTTAGATTTGTGAGACCAACAGATGGTATAATGGTTACGTAGTAAGACTCCCATGTAGTCGACTAAAGTTCAAATCCTGGATTTGGTGGCTTAAATCTCACTCTGGATATGTATGTGTGCATACCCAAGATCCCAAGAGGAGAATGGAGGATTGCTATGTGGCCATCACCCCTGTAGGGTGATTTCTTGCTTTCTGTTTCTCTGTTTCTCTTCAGCAAGTGCTCTATAGCAAAGACCTCTCAAAATAATTTTTTTTCCTTAGTTTTGTAGTTAGTGCAGAATAACTATTTCCAGAGTCTTCTGCTTATAGTTATCTACCGATATTTAACTCAGAAAGATTCCACCTCTGAATCTTACTGAATTATAGGAGTATCCAGGTATTTCATTTGTAAGGTTATACATTTATTCTGAATCTTGTTCTGATTTTTGTTTCAATGCTTTTCCAAAACTTTTAGTGTGGAATTAAGAGTTTTGTCAACAAGGCCATTTTTCTATCCTAGTTTTTCATATTAGGTCATCAGGAAAGTCATAATGTATTTTCCTGTTCTTCTATGCAAAAATGTGTCATGACTTTGCCGATGACCTAATACATACCTTAATTTTGACTTAGGACTTTATGCAAAAAGTGAGAAGAAAGTTTAGTTTTTTTCTCTTTCAAGATCTACTGTGTATTTTCTAAAGGTGTTAAAAAGCCTGTTCCTAATGATTCTAATGGGATAATTATTTCCTCCTCCTCCTCCTCTTCTTCTTCTTCTTCTTTTTAAACTGTTTTCCTAGAAAAGCTTTTAGGGTAGACTCCAAAGTATTTTTTTTTCTATGTACAGATTTGTTAAATGTTTCTGATTTTCTATGCAATTTACTCTTTCAGTCATCTGTGGATTATCCTGAATCTGCATTTTTTAGCTAATTTTTAAAAATATCTAATTTTCTTACTAGCGTATAAATCATTCATATAGATCTGGGAGCTCCAGAATATATGTTAGAAATATATTCTGTGAATTTCTATGTACCTTGTCCAAACTTTGGAAAGGTTTTCAGAACAATTCTTAAAAAAATTTAGACTGAGATGAGGGCTAAAGATAAGTTATGAGAGGACTGCTCACTTCTGAAGATACTTTAAGAGTCAACTGAGAGATGTTAACTTCAGATTGACCAACAAGTAAGTGTAGCTGGTCAAAAGGGAGTAAATGTGGGGCTTCAGGTGGTGTAGTAATTAAGGTGCTGGACTCCCACATGCAGTTCAAGTCCCAGACCTGGAGGCTGCCTTCCCACTTTCATTCTCGCTCTCTCTCTCTGTGCCTTTCTCTGGTCTGCATATATGCCCTTTAATGAATTTTAAAGTAATGATAAGTAACATTAAAAAAATAATTGTTTTAAAAAAGGGGGGGGACTAAAATATATAGAATAATGAGGTACAAGCAACAGAGGAAGGTTAAGAGTAGGAAAAACCATTCCATTCAAATTTAAGAGGAATTTTGATTTCTTTGTGTTCTGAGTCCTCTCAAATAAACTATTTTATTTATATTGAGATTTTATCATATAATCTCAGTGCTCTGAAATTACCTCTGGTGAAATTATACTTTTTTGGAGCAAGTCATATAAATTAGTTTTACAAGGTAAATGTGTACATGAGGCAGGGGTCCAGCCTACAGAAGGTATAAATTTAGATTCAGACTTACAAAGTCATGAGAATCTAGCAGCAGTTTGTAGAATGTGTTACTTCTGTATACTGTTTGTCATGCCCTCAACTTATTGGTTGACTCTTTAAAATCCCAAACCCAACAATTTGGGATCTTTGGTTAACAGGAATTTTTTTTTACAGAGATTTCATATAGAACCAGACAGTCACAGACTAAACCAGGTAGGAATGAGGAACATTCCTAAAGGCTTTGAAAAATGACCCCAGGCAAAATTTGTCCAAAGGGTCTCAGTCCCAGAAAGAATCTCCTGAATTTATCTGCCCCGGGGCTAGCTCCAGGAATCAATTTATGGGTCAATGTCTGGAATTTTCCCTATAAAGTTCTTATGGTAGACTCATAGAAGTGATGAGGAAAGTACAGAAACAATGAGTAATTTAGTAGTTCAAGGCAGATTTCTCCAGGTATTTACAATTTCATATCTGCTACAATACTGTTGTAAAATAGATACCGTTTCTATGTAGACAAGATAAAATTAGCATTTGGTAACTTGAAAAAATAAATCAAAGTTCAGACTCACTATCAGTACTCAGACTCTACCATCACATTTGAAGAGATTTTTCCCAAGAAATTCCCAGCTTGATAGCTCCAAGTTAAGGACCTAGAGCCACATTTGAGACAGAATCTCAAGTGGGATCCAAAGTGCTGACAGTTTATTGATCACCTCAATGTATCATAACTATGCCTGAAGAAGCATACAGAACATTGACACTGTTTAGGTAATACCAGTAGCCATTCATGTATGAAATGATATGCAAATAAAATACAATTCCCACAACTGTTTTTTTCCCAAAACATGGTAGCTTTATTTTTAATTTTATTTTATAGATGGGACAAAAGCAGAGTTTATAAAGAAATTCCTAAGAAAAATGAATAAGATAGATAGATATTTCCTATCAATTTTGGATACTCATTTTAAAAGCTATAATTAGATAAGGCAATATAATATTAGAGCAAATAGACACCAAATAGACAAAAACAAACAAATGAAACGAAGGAAAGTTCTAGTAACTGGCATTTGCTGTAATCACACTAATAAAGATGTGACTTGCTCTTCCATAAGTTGTTTGAAGATAATTCATTTCTTATACATGAAATGGAAATATTTAATTGACAATTATAAACAATTACAACAATAGTCTATTCAAACTATATTGATGGCTTCTGTATGAAAAATAAAAATCTAAACTGTTCAAAGAAATTTTTAAAAATTTCTTAGTTTTTATGATCAAGGATTTTTTTAAGAATTATTTAATTTCATTATATTTATTATCATTAATATTGGTTTAATTTGACCAGAGAGAGACAGAGAGAGGGAAGGAGAGTGAGAAAGCAAGCTGTTAAGTCTGGGATTCAAACCACGGTCTGCCATGTAGAAGAAGTTCAACACCTTGACCACTCCTCCACCTGCTGGCTTCATGATCAAGGTTTTTTGTTTTGTTTTGTTTTTTTCTTTTTAAATAATCTGAATAAACAGTATGTTTTCTAAAATAATCTGCATAGATAGTAAGAATTCATCTTGTAAAAGATGCAAAAAGGATGACAATGTATTCTGCTAACTGGTAAATAATATTTTGGTATTTTCTTTTTTTTTCTTTTTTTGGAGAGGTTTTGCTATAGGGTACCTGCACTTGCCAGACAGACAGAGACAGAGAGACAGAAAGAGAGAAATCATCCCCCAGGGGGCATGTCCATGCCACAGTCCCTTCCCCTTCATTCTCCTCTCGGGATCTTGGGCACACATGCACACGTGCCCGGCGTGAGTTTAAGCCACCGGGTCCGGGACTCGAACCATGGTCGACTATGTGGGAGTCCAGCGACATAGCCATTATGCTAATTGCTGGTCCCAATATTTTGGTATTTTCAACATATGTAATCAACTAGTCACCAAGATATATCAATCCAAAACAAATAAAGAGCAACTCATTGGAAAATTAAATAAATATTCACAGAAGAGGGGCATGTGTGTTCACTGAATATATGAGAGGCTGCTAATTAGGAAAAAATACAAATTTAGAAATATAAAGAACCACATCACAGCAATCAAAATGAGAAAAATTGAATATCAAGGTCAAAGAAGAAGGGGAGAAACAGAAACTCTGAAATTGCAGATAACTCTGGAAACAGTGCAGTCATTTTGGAAAATAACTTGACATTAACTTAATAATTTAAATATATATCATATCTATGACCGTGGACTCCTGTTTCTAAAATATGCCCTGAAACACTCTTCCAGTTGCATTCCAAGCAAAAAGGAGCCAGGATATACACTGGAATTTTATTTATAATACAAAATAAAAGAATGTAAAAATAAAAAACCAATTGCAATAGTGATCTCATCAGTAAAAGAATAAGTAATAGTATGGTTTAGATATATAATGGAATCTTCTACAACATCAGACCCAAAAAATTATGTACATTGATCTGAGTTCATCTCAAAAGATAAATGGAGAGAAAGAGGAAAGCTGCAGAGAAATTCAAGTAGTACAATTCTATTATACAACGTTCCCAAACTTTCAAAATTCTAACAAAAACTTACATAAGGCACATAGAATATTTATCAAGTGCTGGGATTTTTTTTTTTATTGTAAGTGATGGAGATATAAATATTTATTTTATTGTATTATTGATTTTTAAACTCCAGAAATACATCAAGTACCTTTTTTGTATGTCTGCTATATTTGACATTTTACAAAAGGAAAATCAAAATAGCAAACACAGAGAAGAGTGACAGAAGACGGATGGCAAGAAAGCTTGTGTACATCAGCAGTGTTTGAGAAAGAGGAATGGGTGCTCGATGTCATGTTAAACTTCGGCATAATCAACTACTGCATTTTTTCTTTCAAAAATATTATTAGCTTGCTTTGTTCATATCGAAACATAGCTCATTTGCAATAAATGTTAGAAAAATAGAGTAGAAGAACAGCGGTTGATGTGTTCTGTACATGGTCAATGCCAACCAATATTTACTAGATAATGGTTCTTCCCTGGTGTGTGTTCGCCATTGATAATAATGTGAAACTCCTGCCTCTGTTTTTCCCACAACTTCTTGACAGCTTTCATGGAGCAGGAAACTAGTTCAGTTGCTCAAGTGAACATGAAGTCATTGACTTTTGAGATCCTCTCTGTCATGCAGTCATCAGTGCCATGTGTCAACTATTAAATTCTGAATTAATGAGGATCATGCTGTGTTGAAGGAAGTATTGAGGAATAACTACTGTTCTCACGTAGCTAGTGAAATGACAACTTCTAGAAGTCTTCAGTGTGGCCAGGTGACAGGTTTACAGGATTTAAAAGAAAATGTATCTAATCTAACAGATTTTACCTAACTCTAGTCTGTATTTTAGATTGTTGATATGGTTATTTATTCTATTTAGAATCTTCGTGATAGTCACTCTAAACATTTTTTCTTGATAAACAAAATTCCTTTTCCTCCCAAACTGTATTTGTCACATGTTTTCTTATTAGTATTATAAATGCAATTCATGAATAGATTGGAAATTCTAAGCACTACTACTACTAATTTTAATTATTGAACTTTTAACATTAAAAGTTTGTATCATACACATTTTAAAATAAGATCAATTTATATACAGATCTAAAACCTGCTTTTTATTTTTAAAGTTATTAATTTACTTTGCCATGAGTGAGAGAAAAAGAGACAGAGAGACAGCACCCCCAGTAGGATTTTTGACATGGTGATCCACCCTCAGCTCCAGCAAGCCCTGGATCATAGGGCATGTGTGTGCCCAGCATACTCTGGGGGGGTCTCTGGACATCCATCCAGAACTGTCCCATGTAGGTCAACTTCACAAAGCATTGATTTTATTTTGGTGCCACAGTCATTTTAACTTCATGGTCATTTTAACTTCTGGCGACCATTGCTCATGGTTTAGCCAGGATTCTCTAGGGAGACAGAACCAATAGGATATGTATGAACGTGTATAAGGGATTTATTGGAAGACTCAATGTATGCAATGAGGGTGGGCAGAGAAGTCCCATAATAGACCATCTGCAAACTGAAGACTCTGGGATCCTGGTGGCATGGTTTGGTTCAAATACAAAGGTTTCAGAGGCAAAAAAAGTAGAAGAAAACTCAGTTCAAGGCCCAAAGTTTCGAACCTGAGTGATTGTGTGATTTCTAGAGTCCAAAGGCAGGCAAGCCTTAAGTTATTTTTTGTAAATAACTGTTTTTATTTAACTTCATTTATTTATTTACTGTTTCTTTTTTTATTTAATTTGACTAGGGGAGGGGAGAGAGACAGAGAGAGAGAAAGTGAGAAAGCAATCCGCCAGGTCCAGGACTCAAACCGTGGTGGGAGTCCAGTGTCCCTAGCCACCACACCACCTGCTGGCCCTGGCTGGCCTTAAGTTCTGATGTCCAACACAGCAGAAGAAAAATCTATCCTGCTCTCTCTCCCAAGAGACCTATCAGCTTTCTGTATTTGTTTTCTCTGGGTCCTTCATTAACCCAATGATGCCCACCAACTTTGAGGGCAGATCTTCCCTACCTGTTTAGTCAGACTCCCATGTTAATCTCCTCCAGAAACACCTCCACAGACATACCCCAGGTAATGTTTCATCAGGCTTCTACGTATTAATCCAAACTGACTTCTTAAAACAACCATCACAGGTTATTATATTAAAATTTCTTCAAGAACAAGTCCAGCAGATGGCATTATGTTTACGTCGCTAGACTCCCATGTAGTTGACTGTGGTTTAAGTCTTAGACCCGGTGGCTTAAAACTCATGCCAGGCGCGTGTGCATGCATGTGTAAAAATCCCAAGAAGAGAATGGAGGAGAAGGGCTTACAGTGTGGCCATATCCCATGGGGGATAATTTCTCACTTTCTGTCTCTCTCTGTCTCTCCAGCATGCACACTATAGTAAAAATCTCTCTGAAACAATAAAAAAAAAATTCTTCAAGATCATGACTATATATATATTTTTGTAACTGATTCATTCATCAGATTTTATAATACAAATGACGGAATCCCAATAATCTCTTTCATTTGGAATGGGTTTATTAATATATACCAAAGACCTTGGAACAGAAAACTAAGTCTGGATGCTACAGAGGGCAAGATCAAGAAAACTAGAGAAATACCTAACTACAACTCTGAAACTCCATGGTAAACCACCCTCAAACATGGCACATATATTTACATTTGCTTGATTATTTCTACGTTGGCATAATCCCCAAAATAAAATTTCTGGATCACAGAGTACTTTCTTAAAATTCTTGCTATAAATATTAATATGTTTTCAAATGTCTTTCTTTCCTTTTTCTTTTTCTTTTTTATTTTTTTTTAAATAACTTATGGCTCCAATGAAATTTCTTCTCTAACATTCTCTATTATTCTTTAAATAAAAATTTGACAATTTGACAGGAAAAAAATTATATTTTTTAATTTACATTTGTACTTATTATAAGCCTCATGAATGTAATTCTTTCTAAAACATACTATATTCTTTTTTTTCTTTGAGAGGTTTTCACTATAGGGCGCGTGTGCTCGCCACACAGACAGAGACAGAGAGACAGAAAGCGAGAAATCACCCCCCAGGGGGGATGGTCACACCGCAATCCCTTCTCCATTCTCCTCTCCTCATGCACACGCACCTGGCGTGAGTTTTAAGCCACCAGGTCCGGAACGCGAACCGCGGTCCACTACATGGGAGTCCAGCGACATAGCCATTACGCCAACTGCTGATTCCCTAAAACATACCATATTCTTTCCTGTTATTTAAAAAGTTTGCAGAAATTAAACATTATAGTGATGAATTAAGGTCATTATCATAACTATTAATTAGAGCAATGTGCTATCGAGTAGTATAGGAGCTATTTTAGTAAAGACATTATTTTCATCGGTCAACTATGATTTGTGAGTTCTTACTTTTTTTTAAATAATTTTCCCCTCTGTCCTTGATTTCAAATGGAAAATATGCCTTCCTCTAGCTTTTTTTTTTTTTTTTGGTCTACTCGTATTAGTATTTTTTCTAATTTATTCTAGAACTTCCTTTAAGTGGCAAGTATTTAAGCTTTAAAGTACAGACATTTGGAATCTTGGGAAATATGTTCCTATCATTTCCTGGTTCTTGGGTCTGATTATAATTAAAACAGAAATAAAAACAAAGAAAACCTTCTGATGATAGAAATATTACCAGACTTTTTCCTTTTATGTAGATAAAAGAACTTAACAACCAAATAGTAAGGCCAACATCCTATTCCAATAAATTAATTGGAGAAGAGATATAATACAATGCATCAATGTAACAGAAATTCTTAAAATATTTATTTCACCTCTGTGTAGCATTGCCCTCTTTTTGAATATTGTAGGTAAAACCACTGTGTGTATAGTGAAACATTCAATACTGAGAATAGAAGGTTTCTTGTATAATAGGAAACTATGGAGCTTGGAAAACAAGGGAAGCAGTTATCAACTATAAAACGTTCTTTAGGCTTACTGTTAGCAAAACCTGTGGTATGAACAAGCACAAAGAAATAAACTGTGGAGTCTCAACCTTGAGAAGTTCCCATAAATAGCAGCAGATCTTCAAAACTGCAGGTATTCAGATAGTGGATTGTCTAAAAATGAGCCTGAGTGGTAAACTCCACAGGACATACAGTTTTCCTCATCGTATGTTGTACATGTAGGTAGCAAACTGTCAGAAATATCATCTCCAAATGCCAAGGGTTGTAAAACACACATTTTCAGTACTTTATTATTTGCAGGTTTTGAAAACTCTAAAGTGAGAACTTTCAAGCCAAAAATAAAAATTTCAGTGCATCGATAATATGCTTTTATTCCTATGGTCAATGTCAAGACTGTCATCCTAGAACACTATTCTTAAAGGAATTAATTTATACAAATGCTTTCCACCTGGAGCCATAGAGTCTTCTGCCAAACTTGCCAACAGAGTTGTTTGTTTGTTTGTTTGTTTTCCTTGTCCAAGATACATTAGATGATCGTATTACTGACTTAATATGCTTTGACATTACTCTTCCTGCAAGGTTTATGAAGCAGTAAAGGATTACTCGTTAAATGAAATATCATTCATAAAGTTGTTGACACAGGTAGATCTTACCCTTCTGTCACTTCATCTTCCCTGTGAAATAATGGAAAGAATGCAGGTTTGTTTGGAGCTTGCCACTGTATATTCAACTTTCCTCTGGAATGAATGCTGACCGTATTATCTTAAGCAAGCTATTACTAGGGAAAGGTTATCAAAAGAGTTTTTGAAAAACCAAGACACTTCCTCTAAAAACACCCTGGCATCATAAATAAATGAAAGATACTGAGTTGTCAGAAAAGCCATAATGCATTTTTTGTATAGAAAAATATGTCATGACTTTTGTGATGACCCAATAGTTCTATTCTAGATAATGAGACAGGAACTTAAATATTAGCACATTTTTCTGAGGTCCTGAAGATAGTAGTCATTATTAATTCATTGAAGTAAGAAAATTACTTCACACTGTGTCCCGTAAATCTGGCAGGTCTATTTCACACTGATTTATGTCACACCTGGAAAACACATATGATGTTTACATGGCTATTTCTTTAATATTGTAAGTAAGTAATTGTTCATAATTTTTGTATCATAATTTAATTCACAAAATTACTTCTTTATTACAGCTAAGGTACATATAATTGACTTGTGCCAAAGAATTTTATTTAAGTAGGCAAAATAGTCTATAAACAGACTTAAGAATCTCTTTCTTAGGGCCAGCTCCACGGCTTGGTGTTTAAGTCAGCTGGATCCTGTAAGATCAACTGTGAAATTTGAGTCCTGGATCTGGCAGCTTGAGAAACATGCAGGTCACAGGAACATGCATGCCCAAAATTCCAGAAGGAGGGAGAGATAGAGGAGAAGGGATTTCACTGTGACTATTCCCCATTGGGGGTACTTTCTCCTTTCCCTGTTTCTCTCTGCTGAGCACACATACTCTCTGTCAAAATTTTTAAATATAAGAAAAAAAAAACAAATGTTTTCTTTCATCACATGTCATCTATGTATAAGTATAAAATTCTGTTGTCATTGACAGACCAATGAGAATAAAATGAAGTAATAGGAATTTGGAAAAAGAAAAAACTGGAACCAGCAGAAGGTGTAATGTTTGCGTTTGTTGGTTGGACTCCCACATAGTCAACTATGGTTCGAGTCCTGGATGTGGTGGCTTGAAATTGATGCTGGGCATTTGTGTTTGTGTATGTGTGTGTGTACAAAATCTCAAGAGGAGAGGAGAATGGAGAAGTAATTACAGTGTGGCCATAGCCCTGAGGGGTGATTTCTGACTCTCTCTCTCTGTCTCTGTCTCTCTCTCTTCCTCTCTGGTCTCTTTGTTCTCTGGTGAACACATGCACCCTACAGCAAAAATCTTCAAAAGAAAAAGTATGGACTGAAGGTGTGCATGACTTCTACATAATTGTCCTAATTAAGGTAGTGATACAGAGTGGTAACAATAAGTAATGACTTCAGTGGATATTACTAGACCATGCTGTAGGAAGGTCTTAATCAAATTATATAATCCAGTTAATAACAGCACTATGACATCAGAAAATATAACTTACAGGACCAGCAGATGGCATAATGATTATGGACTCCCATGTGATTGACTGTGGTTCAAGTCCAGGACCTTGTGGCTTGAAATTTACTCTGGGGACATGTGCATGTATGCCCCAAATTCCAAGAGTAGAATGGAGGAGAAGGAATTGCAGCATGGCCATCCCCTAGTGGAGGGGAGTGGTGTGATTTCTCTCTCTCTCTCTCTCTCTCTCTGGCAAGCACATGTACTCAATAGGAAAAAAAATCTCTCTAAAAATTTAAGAAAAAAAATATAACTTACTCCCACTATAGTGAAATTAGAAAAGCTAGTGTGTAATCATCAAATGGAATGTTCCATTCTTCAATTGAAAATTACTTGCCATATAGTCTTTAGTTATCCTACATATCATAGTTTATTTTCCTTTTCTTCAATCCTGGTCTAATGCCATTATTTTGTTGACTATCATTTTAGATGGTTCAACTTAAGAGTATTACTTCATTGATCTTATACATTTAAAGATCAAACTCTTTGATTTTTTGATGTGACAGTTTGAATGTAAAACAAGGAGTTTCTGTCTTAAGATTTTTACTCCTGCGTGTATTTTCCTAGAAATGAATATATCAAAGATCAACAAAAAACATGGGATCAGTCTCTCTGTGGCTGCTTGAGACAGGCAAATTGAAAATAACATGTTTGTGAGACGTGAAACTTAAAAGAGAGCACAATACCCTTTTGAATGAGAAGTCCAATTGTTTTGAACTGAGTAACTGATTCAGGGTGGGTATGTGTGTGTTGGCATTTGAAAATCCAAACATCTGAGCAAGAGAGACTTGATAACTCTGAATTTCCAATGCATAAAAGAAGAATGTTGAGTGTGGGAGGCTGCACACCAGCGAGTCTGCTGAGGTTTCTCAGAGAGCAAACAATTACCATGATTGGTTCCCTTCCAAAAACCTGACCTTCGAAACCTTGCTCTGATTGGCCACTAGAATCCCTCAAATTTGCATATCCGG
>NW_006159584.1:1870480-1907680 GCF_000334495.1 Tupaia belangeri chinensis | reverse complement strand
GAGGTTTCTCAGAGAGCAAACAATTACCATGATTGGTTCCCTTCCAAAAACCTGACCTTCGAAACCTTGCTCTGATTGGCCACTAGAATCCCTCAAATTTGCATATCCAGCACCTCATGATTGGTCCAAAAGCAACCAATCACAGCCCACTGTTTACAACCAATCACGGCCCACCAGCGTGTATATAACCACGATGCCTGGCCCACAGTAGCCAGACGACACAGACAACCAGGAAGACCATGACGACAACCAGGAAGACGATGACTGAAGAGCCTGAAGAGCTGAAACACCACGCAGTCTCCAGACGACCCTGAAGATCCTGAAGAGCTGACACTGCATCGTCTCCAGATGACCTGGGAGACCCTGAAGAGTTGTAACACTACATTGTCTCCGGACAACCCTGAAGAGCTGTGACACCGCGTCGTCTCCGTGCTGCTCATAGTAGACAACACGACACTGCGTCGTCTCTGTGCTGTACCGTGCTGCCCACAATAAATGGACGACACTGTCATCTCCGTGCTGTAACACTACGCCGCTTGTCCCGGCTCGGGTCAGGACAGTTGAGTGGAATCAAAATTTCAGAAAATCTGTAATTCTTACTTGCTCTTTCTGCTCAGTTAAACCAATGCACTTTAGGACTAGAGTGAGACCTTGAAAGGACTGTGAGAACCTCATTATTATTATTTAACTCTCAGGTTCAAGGATTCTGTTTTCATCTACTACAATCAATCCTGGCTAGTATATCTAAGTTGGTATCTGGAATAGGAATTCCTATATATTTCTGTCCATTCAAACCATCAGCATAATTTCATGTGATTTCCTTTATTTGTAATAAAAATACCCTTCTCAATCTCATACATAAGTAAGATCAGTCCTCATTGAACATTTGGTGAAACTCAAGTGAGTCTCTAATATCTATCTTTGAATTAAAGAATAAACAAAAAACTTTCAAAATACATTCTTTGTGAAAATAATGACACTATAAAAAGCTAAAGGTGTACATATTCTGCCTGCACATTTTGCCATGCACTATTCTAAAAAATTACCATAAACTTTTCTTATTTAATCCTTGTAAAAATATATATTTATGCAGACTGAAGTCCAAGAGGTTAATAATCTGTCCAATATGATACAACTATTCAAACCAAAGTTAGGATTTCAATTTAGGTTATAATTTGAATTTAGATTTTCTGAATTCCACAACTATTCAAACCAAAGTTAGGATCTGAATTTAGGTTATAATTTGAATTTAGATTTTTCTGAATCCCAAACAAATTTCTTAGCCAATATACTACCCTAGGAACCAATTGCTTTGACATCTTAAAACAGTCTTCCAAATGATTAATGCTAAGAATTCAGTGGGCTATTTGTTCTGTTCATTTGCCATTTAGAAGGTGATAGTCCCAGGACCAACAGGTGGCATACTGGTTAAAGTACTGGACTCCTACATGGTCAACCATGGTTTGAGTCCCAGACCCAACAACCTGAAATTCATGCTGGGCATGAATTCTCCAAGAGGAGAATGGAGAAGATAGGCTTGCAGTGTGGTCACCATGCCTCTGCCCAGGGGGAATAAATTCTCACCTTCTGTCTCTCTCTCTCTCTCCAGCAAGTGCATGTGCCCTGTAACAAAAATCTCTCTCAAAAAATAAGATGATAGTCTAATTCACCAAATATATTGAATCGTTATGGTCTATCAAATACTCTGCTAAATGCTAAAATAATTTCACCCACAATTATATTCAGCTGTAACAAAATAGCTGGGGGTCAGCAGGTGGGTGGAGGTTAAGATGCTGAATCCCCCAGACCAGGTGGCTTGAAAATCACATCAAGCATGTGTTCATGCATGCCCAAATCTGGAGAAAAGAAGAGAAGGGATTGTAGAATGGCCATCCTCCTGGGGGGCGGTGGGGTTATTTCTCACTTTCCCTTTTTCTCTCTTTCTCTCTGTCTCCACTGCAATTGTATGCACTCGATAGCAAACTAAAAAAATATTGGTGATATTTGGTATCATAAAAGTGTTTTTATTTGAAGTCTTTTGAGTTTCATTCCTTTACAATTTGAGAAAATCATGAAACTGCTTATAATACATATTCACTACTAACAGGATATGGGAGTAATATTGCTTCATAATAGTCCCTTCTTCTAGGTAATTGGATGATTAGAGTGTGGAATTCTAATAGAAACCATAGACAATTACAATCAAGTGAATATTTTCTCCTTTCTCTTTTTATTACCCTTCTCTACTGTTCTGAATTCACTATAATCTTTCATAATTCATCTCAGTTATCTCAAATGTATGCTGAATTTTCTATCCTTTTCTTAATTTTGTTAGTAGCTTTTCTCTTCTGGCAAAACAGCATCAAAAAGTCTATCTTTACACAACTAATTTGTTATTCATACTTTCTTTGCTACTTGTATTTCAAAATGACATTTTAAAGAGTAAAAAGAAAAAAGGTAGATTAAACTATAGAGTATTTTAAAATCTTTTTTTATTGTTACAAATTTGATTGAAGCCATTTGTTCTTGTGTTCAAAAAATAATTGTGTGGGGGGGAACCAGCATTTAGCGTAATGGTTATGTCGCTGGACTGCCATGTAGTCGACCGCGGTTGGAGTCCTGGACCCGTTGGCTTAAAATTCATGCTGGGCACGTGTGCGTGCGTGCCCAAGATCCCAAGAGGAGAATGGAGGAGAAGGGATTGCGGCGTGGCCATCCCCCCGGGGGGTTATTTCTCGCATTCGGTCTCTCTGTCTCTCTCTGTCAGGCGAGTGCATGTGCCCTATAGCAAAAACCTCTCCCCCCCAAAAAAAATAAAAAAAAAAATTATTGGGGGACCAGCAGATAGCATAATGGTCACGTCACTGGACTCCTGCATAATTGACCCTGGTTTGAGTCTCAGACCCGGTGGCCTAAAACTCACACTAGGCACATGTATGCCAGCCCAAAATCCCAAGAGAAGAACTAAGGAGAAGGGTTTGTGGCATAGCCATCCAACCCTGGGGAGTGATTTCTTGCTTTCTGTCTCTCCAGCATGCACATGTACCCTTTTGCAGAAATGGGTGGGGGGGGGATATTTATATATTTTTATATACACACACATGTGTATATATAGACATGTGTATATAGAGAGAAGTGTATATGTATATATATATAAAATTGTTGAGGATCAGTTTTGTGCCAGGAAATCTGTCTTGGGGACACAACCATGAGAAATTGAAACAAATTCTAGTTTGTCACTAAGCTTTCCTTTTTAAAAAATTATTACTTTTCTTTAAAATTTTCATTTTAAATTTATTTTACGTTCATTCACTATATATCACTGCAGCACACAAAATGAGTTTTCCCATCCAGAATAAATTATATTTTGGATCCATCAAAGATATTGCTATACATGTTATCAACAAATAATTTTCCATTTCTTGTTTCTTATATATTTTGCTTCTGTTTCCCCCGCCCCTCTTGATTCCCTCCCTCTCACCCTCTGCCATTTCCCACCCTCCTCCCACACTGTCTCTGGTATCTATAGTTGCTTCCCATATTATTTTTTTTTCCCTTCCTTTCACATTTTGTTGATTCACAAAAGATCTTACTTTCAATAGCAGCAGATATATATATGAACACATATCTGACTTTTGGCATAAAACTCAGTGAGAAGAATGAACATACTATAAAGTAGCACCTAGCTGAGGCTATATAGCTTACTGAGGGCATTAAGTAGGCATGTTTTATGTTTGTTTCATGTATTTTTTTCTTAATTTCTAGGAAAACTGTTTTAGCTTTAATAAATCAAAATCAAAAACTGTTAAGAAAAATTTACTTAAGATTTAAAGTTTGGAAAAGGGTTAGGATTCTGTTCTAACAGCAGGTAAATACAAAGAAACCTCAAAAACCAGATATGGACAAAGCTAAAATCTAGTAATAAATGCTGTTATTTTTTTCCGAAATATTTTTCCCCCTCTGTCCATTCTTTCTTTTGCTAAATAGAGGCATAAACTAGTTTATCTGCAAAAAAGAAAATAATAATTTTATTCTCAATTTGGTCTGTGATTTGCATAAAGCGCCATAAGAATACTCATTGATTTAATTGGCTTTGCAGGAACCTTTTATAAGGAACTTCAGATTAGACTCTAAAAAGCCTCCAACGCTACTGAGCCAGGTCAGGAACTCACCATTTGTGCCTTTAAGTACCTGTTCTTGAACGTTTTTTGGGCCTGTCAGGAAACGATATTTAATTTTTACTTTTTAAAAAGGATACATGCCGCAGTATACATGGGCTCACGCAAGGGACATAGAGAGAGAGAGAGAATAAGAGAGGGAGAGTGAGTGAGAAAGCATAGGAGAAAGAGAGAATGAAACCTCATCTCTCAGCGAGGCTGGCCACACCACAACTCCTTTTTCTCCACTGTCCTTTCAGTATTTCGAACACACGCATACACATGCACTTGATGTATTTCTAAGCGCCCAGGTCTGGGACAAAAACTGCACAGTCAGCCATGTGGGATCCAGCCCCCTTAACCACCATGGGCATGACTGGCCTTTGTCATTGAGCTTTCTGTCAGTGGGGAATCAGATAATTGTAAATTGATACTGTGATGCTGAAAGCTACATGTATCAGTGAATCTTAACTAGCCTAAATCAGTGATGGTTTCTCTGAGAAACGAGTAAGCTTAAATCTATAGGATATGTAAATGAAAGACAGGTTGGGCATAGAGATGAAGAACAAGAAATAATGACACATTAGAAGGTCTTACGGTCATGCATGGAACATGGAATAATTAACAAAAAGAAAAATAATCCATCTGGAATCCTGGTAGTCAATAGGAGCATGGAAACAGCTGAGACTGGAGGGGAACAGGAGGACTGTATTGTACAGAACCTTGTAGATGATATAAAACTTTTTGGTTTTCAGGCTGAAATCACATTATGCAATGGATTATAGGCCATGAAAATATTCCATCTTAACCTAAAAGAAAAAGAAAATCATTAATAAGTAAAAAATTCTGTTACTGGTAAAGGTAACTAACGCTAGTTAAAAGAAAATCATTAATAAGTAAAAAATTCTGTTATTGGTAAAGGTAACTAACGCTGGTTAAAGATGGTGCAATGATTGTATCATGGACTCCCATGTAGTTGATTGTGGTTTGAGTCCCGAACCCGGAGGCTTAATACTTGCACTGGGTTTGTGTGCATGAGTGCCCAAGGTCCCAAGAGGAGAGTGGAGAAGAAAGGACTGCAACATGGTCATCCCCCTGAAGGTGATATCTCGTTTTCTCTCTCTCTGTCTCTCCAGTGAGCATACGCGCCCTATAACAAAAACAAACAAACAAAAAGAAAAACAAAACCTCTCTCTGAAAAAATAAAGGTATAAAATTAAAGAGTGGAGGCAAGATTATCTATGGAGAGAATGATTAGGAAAATCTATTTGATGAGGTAAATTTGGATTGAATTGCTATTGTATTACTGGCAATTGAAAGTAGTGGGCAGATCCATTATTTTCTTTAGTAATTCCTAAATTCAAGATCTGTGTCTCTTTCAAATTTATTTATTTCCTTAGGAATGAGAGAGAGAGAGAGAGAGAGAGAAATACCCCCAACAAGGTCTCATACCGCCATCCCTCACCAGGCTTCTCAGCCAGGCAGAATCATGGGTTTCCACTGAACACATGGCCCTCCATATGCATACAGCATAGCCCAAGCAGCACGTCACTGCTCTGCTATCGAGCTCACTCCACTGAACACATGGTCCTCCATATTCATACAGCATAGCCCAAGCAGCACGTCACTGTTCTGCTATCGAGCTCACTCCACTGAACACATGGTCCTCCATATGCATACAGCATAGTCCAAGCGGCACGTCAGTGTTCTGCTATCAAGCTCACCCAAATTCAGGATGTATTGAAGGATTCACTATAGAAAAGCTAAGAAGATAGAGAGAGGCAAAAGTGGTCCTTGGTTTCTGGTTTATGCAACTTAGTATAAAATTGGGTCACTCACTGAATTAATATACCGGAAAGTGGCTAGGTTTGAGTTTACAGTTCTACATTTAAGACAACTCTGAAATTACAAGTTCAGATTTTGTCTGGGTAATGGAACCAAGACACAGAAGTCAGATCTGGGTAGGAAATACAAAGGGAAGCCATTGAAATATAGCTGGCTACTGCCATATTAACATGTGGGAAAAGAGTGAATTGTTTTTGACATTTTATTAAAAATACATTTTGTTTGGCCTTAAAAGAAAGTTTTAAGAATAGGTTAAATAAGCATAGGATTGTGATTTTGGATACTCCCTCCTCTTAGTAAGGAGTGAAAATATTTGGACAGTTCTGGATTATTGCTTTTGTCTCACCTGTCTGTAACATGTTCTTAAGCTTCAGGAAACAGTAAGAGCAGAATCATAGTTTAGAATCTTTTAAACCAGATACTATGTAGCTATCTAATTTTTTTTGGGGGGGGGTTAAATCCACTTTATTGCATAAGATTTTTAAATGCCTGGATTATTTTTAGATTGGTGACAAATTTGCAGAAATAAATCACACTGAACATTCTGGTATTAGTATTCATATCCTGCTTTTTTATAACAAATTGGATGTGAGAAATGGGTAGGGGCCTAAGAGGTTAGAAATTTTAGGCATGAAAAACAATGAATTTGTGATTTAACCAGGACAGTCAAGGGTGAAATTAAATAGATTAAGGAAATCCATTTCCAAGGTAGAGGCGTCAGCAGCTAACCTGTCTTTTCCATGGCAGACAGCTTATCCGTAGACCATAGAGAACAGGATCACTATCCCCCAAATAACTCTCTTCACTTTGATCTCCATGTGGGTATTTTGCATATATAATATATCCTTGGCTATTCCATCCAGAATTTCATTTTTTTCCCAAGACAATTCTGAGTATAGTTGTTATTAAAATGTTTTTGTGCATTTCAGAACTAATTAATTATACTTTCATGAATGCATCATTTCAAAACAAACGCTTTGGCTGTTATAAACAGTGTTTTTAATAGGTTATTTTTATGTGTCTGGCTAACATCTCTTCATTAGGATTGTGAGTCTAAAAGAAGTTAATCATCCTTTTTGGATTGATCCAAAAGTATTTGTTGTACATGAAAATGTCTTATGGGGAAAGGAGTGTTTGAAGGCTGTTAGCAGAATAAAACTTAGTGGGAGTGAGTCAAAGTCGTCTGGCTGGGAAGAAATGTGGTTGGACCTCTACTCTGGGCTGTTTCTGGAGGGACACAGGAGTAAGAATCAAGGTTCTGAGCTGTTCTCATGGAAGCATGCTCAAGGGAAGGTTGTAGTAGAATGGACTGCAGTTAAGAAAAAGTCAACCAGCCTTCTTTCAGGACCAGCCCCTGTCAGGTTCTGAAATTGCCAAGATGCGTGTAACACAGACTTGGTCTGAAGGAGCTCCGGTGAGAGAGAAAGAGGCAATGTTTTCCCAGTGAATTACCACATTTCTTAATGGGTAATTAATACAGTGAAAGGCAATGTGTACTCTAAGAACTCAGAGAAGAGGTGTTTAATCCAGACTGACAACAGGACAGATTTTTCTAGAGGAGGTGATACCTTGTCAGATTCTTGAAAGACCAAGTAAAATTAACAAGGAGAAGAGGGGAAGTGCATTTCAGCAGATGGCAAGGTATATGGCTTTAGTAGGGCTAGAAAATGAGTTGTGAGAAAGGGGAGGGGAGTGGACCTGGGTGGGGCTAAAACATGAAGACTCTAGGCATAGTTGTATAAAGAAAATCTGTCTTCACTTTTTGTTAAATTTCTTTCTTTCATCATGAGAAAGAGACCCAGAAAGACAGGTATCTTCAATAGGGTCTCATATCATAGTCATCCCTGCAGCCTTCCCAGCCAGCTAGGACCATGTGCACGTGACTTCAAACTCATCTAGACCCCATCCTGCTGTTCCATGACCCGGTATCACAGAACAGCATGCTACTGTTGCACCACCTCAGCTGGCCTGAAAAGTCTCCCTCCCCCTTTTTAAATTGCACAGGCCAGAAGAGACACATGTGTTTGTCAGATTTCTCAAGCCACTGTAGACTAAAATTTGAGCCACTATGGACCATGTAGGGTCTGGCTTAGGCTATGGGGCTGGTCCCCCAAAAATCTCCCTTTAAAGTTAATAGTATCCAGGAACCAGCAGATGGCATAATGGTTACATTGCTGGACTCCCACATGGCTGACCGCAGTTCAAGTCCTGAACCCAGTGGCTTAAACCTCACACCGGGTGCGTGTTCATGCATGCCCAATATTCTGAACAGAGAATGGAAGAGAAGGAGTTATGGTGTGGCCATCTCCCTCTTGGGTGATGATTTCTCACTTTCTGTCTCTCTGTTTCTCCAGCAAGTACATGTGCCTGTAGCAAAAATCTCTCTCTAAAAAATAAATAATGCTAATAGTACCCAAATGGCAAAAGTTTTAAAATATTTATACCCAATATCCTTTTCTTTCACTTTCTTCATCCTGCCTGCCCATAGAGTTATTGATTACATATAAGTTCCTCTGCCAATATTTAAACTAAAATACACACTAGTTAATATGTTTGCTGTAGCTGTAATGTAGTGGTAGCTGTGCGTGTGCATGTGTGTGTGTGTGTGTATGATATAGAAGTTGTGTGTGTATATATACATATATATATGATATAGCAGTGGCTATGTTTGCGTGTGTGTGTGTGTGTGTGAATGTAAAATATATAGATATATCATGCATAAAATATATGCATGTATAAAAAAGGTCAGATTTCCTTTTTTCTGTCCTTCACAAATTTCCTCTACTTCCTCTCTATCCCATTTCCATTCTCCACATGCATTGTCTCATTGTCTATTTTTCCTTTTAGTCATTCGTTTTGCTGATGAACTTATTAAATAATAGACTCCACATGTGCTACATTGGACGGTAGTCACTGGTGGTTTATGCATCTTTGTTCTGTTCTCTCTTCTTCCCATTAAAGATCCTTAAAAGGAGCTGTTGATATATTTTTGTTCCCATGTTTAGTATGTAGTAATTTATCTACAAATTTGATTGAATGAATATGTTCTGAATCAAGGAAGGAATGTCTAAATATTAGGAAAAGCTAAATTTGAGAACATGAGAATGAATAAATTCTGAGAGAACCTGGGAGATAAAGTCTGATTAAGAGTTATGATTAGAGTTTCATGGAATAGATGAAATATCCTGTTTCACAAAGAAAAGTAGAAATTTGCCATGTAGAAATAAAGGCAAAAACTTGGTCTACATAACAAAATTTTCCTAAAAGTAAAGATACATTACAGCAAGAGTAAGTGACTTGATGTAATTAAAGAACAAGGTACTTAATTCTAAGGAAAGAATGTTTGGGCCACATTATGAGCAATTCTGAACATTATTCTAAAGAAAAATTTGTTTTACTCCAAAGGAAACATCAGGTTTTCGTATAGAAGAGGGCCATTATTTTTCCTTTGATTTGAATGCATGAAGATAATTCTCTTGAAATAAATTGGTGGAATGTAGGATGAGGACAAAGCTTCTGTAAGAACAGTGATAAAACCATCGCCAGGTGAAAAACAGTGAGGAGCTAAATGGTGTCTGGAGACAGAGGAAGGAAAGGAAAGTATGCCATGAGTATGAGATCTTTGAGAACAGCAAATGCTGTCATTGAAATGCCATCTATACTGGCAAAGGTGGTGAGAGGAACTGTAGATCTCTCTGCTTTGTAAGAAGGAGCACATGGGTCAGTTAGTGGCATGGTGGTTAATTAAAGGGGCTGATTCTCATGGCCAACTATTCAGGTCCCAGACCCAGGAGCTTGATAATAATGCTGGGTGCATGTGGATTTTGGACGTGAATCCTGACAGGAAGGAAAGATGGAGGAGAAGGGATTATGGTGTCACCATGCCCCAGGGCGGGGTGCTCTCTGACTTTACATCTTTTCCTCTGCCAGGTATATGGGCCTTCTGGCAAATACAAAGTCAAAACAAACAATAAAACAAAAAAGAAAGAACATGTATCTTATTTGCCATACGGTACTTGCCAAAGTCCATATTCTGCCCATGTGGCAGCATTTTTATAAATAAACAACTTTGAACTCCTCTTCTAAAGTACACATGCATTTGCAAGGCTTTAAGCAAATTTAATCTGCTATTCTGAGGGGTGCCATGTATATGGAACTACACAACACAGCCCTCTCAACTTTGCTGAGCACCTCCCAGGGGAGTGCTTTATGTATCAAAAATGAACATTTGGCACCTTGGAGGGAAAGCCTTTACGTTTCAATTGTCATGAATCTTACAGCTCATGAAATGATTTTTCCATTTGTTATCATGTGATATTTTGCAGACTATTAGCAGCATTTGAAATAATGAATTAGTTGTCACTACTGATTAACAAGCGCTATTCTTAAGGTCTTTTCAACATAGAGCTAGTAGACTGTTCATAAGTAACATATTTGTCTTTTCATAAAAATCCTATGAATGTACTTCATGTTATTTGCAAGTCTATTCATTATACTTTGTAAAATGCTAATGATGCAGGTAATTGAGTTAATGTGTTAATATTAGAATTACATAATCTGATATAAAGAGTTTATATATCCCATTTCCACAAACAATTAGACGATGTGTCTGTTATGTATAATGCTGTTTGTATCTTTAAATCTCTTGCTGAATATATACATATATTCTTTCTTCCCCTCTTTCTTGCATTTTTCTGATCTGCTTCCATTGATGACTCTATCCTTTTGACTCCAGACTGGCAATATGAGGGTAAGATAACAAAAGTAAAAATTCCAAACAACCTCATGAGCATTGCTTGTCTGTCTTTGTTTTATTATCTTTAGAACATTATTAAAATTCTATTCACTCCCTTTAATTAGACCCTTTATCACAATTAAAGTCCAATTATGTTTGTTTCTGTTGTGAAGTTTTAATTACAATTTATCCTTGTTAATCATTCCTTTATGTTATTTCTTTGGGTTAAATTACCATCCCATTATCTCTGTCCTGAAGGACTCTGCTCTCCAGTGGTCCCTGCTGGTGTTTTCTTAGTAAGATTTGAATAGTTATATGGTGTACAAAGTGACTGTGTTATGATGTGGTAAGGAATCTATGTGGTTCTATGACACATTTTTTTAAAATAATAAAATGTTAAAAGGAATGATGCATATTATTTTGGGTGGTAGAGTTTTTGTTTTCTTTTTAAATGTCATATACATCTTAATGAATTGAATCTGAGGGCAAGTAGCCCTGCAGTTGCTAATTCTTACTTTTGGTTATTTTATCTCTTTAGATTGCAAACTAGCTAGGGGAGGACCTCCAGCGACCATAGTTGCTATTGATGAAGAGAGCCGGAATGGTGAGTGAGCTTAATGTCTTACAACTATCTTATCTAAGAGGGCTTTCTTCAAATTTCAGTTCTCAATTTTCCATGAGTAGAGGTAATAAGTGAAAACTTCAGTCCAAACCCAAATAATTATCTTCTAATATCTCCCCTATATGGGTTTAAATTATGCTATTCCTTGAAAATGCTTTGCTTGGATTATTATATAAATCCTTCAATGAGTGGAAATGCTTAGTTTTGATAAAGAAGAAAATATTTCTTACAGGGTTAGCTCAAAAATGTGTCTAGATATATGGGCTGGGATTTTTCTTTGTCAATAGGTAGAGCTGACTCTCATGCATATAATCATCTAACTGAACTACAAAGTGTATCTCCAGGGAAGTGAACCATGAGGTAAGTCTTATACTGCTAACTTAAATTGGCTGAATCTGGTAAGGATTAAGATCTACGGCCAACATCATTTTAAAAGTCTTTGTTGCTCTGTGAAGTGTAGAGTTTAGTGAAAATTACATAGTCATAAGAGACATACGTTTCTGTTTTCGTTTTTTTATTTTTTTTAAAGTTGTGGTATTACGGATTCTAGGCTCACTGGAATATTGCTGCTTTGTGAAAGTCCAGACTGAGTGCAGCACTTTCCATGTACCTAACATGTGTACAAACCTGGGGCTCTCACTATTTGATATTTTTGCATTAGTTATGACAGAAATTTGATGGCTCATTTAGAGGAGAGGGAAAATCTGCTGCCAGAAATGTCTGAACTACGTGCCATACTTGTCTGGGAAAGATGGGAAACATAACCTCTGCACACACAAAAACTTCAGGTAACTTCACGTAGTAGGCAGCCATTAAATTATAAAAAAATAATTTATGGACAAAAAGTAATTTTGTACAGCTTGAAAAAAGGTTTTCATAGAGATAGCTACATGGTCAAGAGAGTTAGATTTTTATTTTCATTTTACTTGCCAATGGTAACTTAATCTTTCTAGTTCAAGATAACTGTCATTTTCTTTCCTAGGACTTGTTAAAACAAGGGATTATTTTTTTGGAGCGGTTTTTGCTACAGGGCACGTGCACTTGCCAGACAGACAGAGAGAGACAGAGAGATAGAAAGCGAGAAATCACCCCCCAGGGGGATGGCCATGCCGCAATCCCTTCTCCTCCAGTCTCCTCTTGGGATCTTGGGCACACACGCACATGTGCCCAGCGTGAGTTTTAAGCCACTGTGTCCGGGACGCGGACCACAGTCGACTACGTGGGAATCCAGCGGCATAGCCATTATGCTAACTGCTGGTCCCCACCAAGACATTTTTAAACTGTACATTTAGTCAGACTGTTAGCTATTTCTGTTTTATTTATTTATTTATTTATTTGAGAGCTTTTAAATACAAAAATCTGAAATTAAAAAAAAGAATCTATAGCTGATTAGATATGGCGATTGGGAATGGTTAATGAGAAAACCAAACATGCTTGGGAAGAGAGAACATGGCAAGAGGTTAAGAACAGAGGAAGAAGTCTGGATTTCCCCCCAGGCTGTCTGCAATAATGAACAACTAATACCTAATTCCTAGCAAGTTCTTAGTCAAGAAGATAATTTTCCTTATTAAAACCAAAAATAAATATTAGAATCTTTTTTGGGCAGAAGAAACATGGCAGAAGAAATAATCTCCAAAACTCTCTGAATTTTAATGTATGAATAGTTTCTTCCTTGCTGAGCTAGGTGGTGTGCATTTTCATTCCAGCTATTAGGAAGGCTGAGGCAGGAAGACTAAGTTCAAGGCTAGTCTGGGCAACCTAGCAACACCCTGTGTTTAAAAAAAGCAGTAAGAAAGTGAGTTTAAAGAGTTTTTACCTCTACTAGGTAGCAGGAAAATGGCTACCTCTTAGGGTTCTGCTTCTATTTCAAACCATTCTAAGCAGGGGGCTGTGGTCTGTGGTACATTTTGTCTATTATTTCTGTGATGGGACTTCCATTGGACTTGTCTAAGGTGTACTTCCTCTCACTTTCAAGCATTGTTCTAGATTTATACTTAATAGAAAAAAAAAGGAATTATGTCAATTGGCTTATTGGAGAATATTTTCCCCTGTAATTCGATTTCTATTTACATACTTCTAAAACTTTTATTGTGTATGTAATACTTGAAGCGGTTCACTTCATATGGTTTTACTGTGCTGCATTACAGATGCTACTTTTACACACTGGAAGAACTGACTCGGACTTTTATTTTCTTACACATTCTTTAGATCAGCCAAAAATATCCACAGTGTTACTGGCTTCTATTAAAATAGAATTGAAAATGTCTACACTAAAGGTTTGCAATACTCGATAACCATAAAATGTCTCCTAATTATATTTTTAAAAAATCAATCCCTATTGGCAAAAAAATCATATGGAGTTCAAGTCACTGTGATACATTTAAGTAAGTTGGAAAGAAATTCAAAATGTGTCTTCAGAAAAGAAACAACTCAAAATACTATAACAGAAAAAGATTTCTGTCTCACATGTAGAACTATGGCTTACTATGGTTAACTATTTTTACACAGAACAAACCTGTGTTTCCTTAATGTTTCAGAATGAAAACTGTCTTTTTGATCAGCAAGAAAAAAAAAACCCAGTAAACATGACAGAAGGTTGATCTATCTATTTTTTTCTTATTGTTAACTAATTCTGCAAAACATATACTCTGAGTTGAAATAAATCATTTAGTTTTACAAAATAAATCTGTTTTAATGTGTGATTTTGTAAGAGCTTATTTTGGCATCCCGGTAATTATAGCCACAGCAATGATGATGTTTTATCCTCTATTTGCTGATTAGATCCTGCTTTTCAAAGGAGCTCAGGAACTCCACAGAGATGTTGCCATAGCAGTGCTATCGAGTAGCATGTGGTGAAAGTTCAATATTTGTGTTTCAGGAGATTGTGACTTGATATAGTGTAGTAATGTTATGCTCCTTACTTGGCATGTTTTGTAGCAACTGCCAACTACTCAGAGTGCTGCCAAAGTTATTTGAGTGTCATCACAAGAAATAAAAATACCGACCCAGAAAACAAATGTTTTGCATTTTTCTTTTACATTAAATTTCTAAAAATAGAGTGATCAAATGAACCTCTGCCAGATATTATAATGTACTGTGTAATCATCCTTGTCTTAAAAGTCTGAGGGAAATGATCCATGAAAATGCTTTTCATATTTTTCTTTAGGCAGTATAGCAAACTTCCTAATAAGACGGTTATTTCTGACTCTGGTCTTAAACTCTCTTACATTCTTTTCTGAATCCTTTAACTGGTAGTAATAACACATGTGGGTATTTTATTTTGCCAGTATGATGGACATTTACTTTGAATGTTTTCAAAGCTTCTTAAAGGCATAACAATGTTTTAAAAGAGAGGTTTCTGCTATAGGGTGCATGTGTTCACTAGAAAGACAGAGAGAAAGAGACAGAAAGCAAGAAATCACCTCCAAGGGGGGATGGCCACACCACAATCCTTTCTCCTCCAGTTTCCTCTCAGGGTTTTGGGCATGCACACACATACGCCTGGCAGGAATTTTAAGCAGCCCAGTCCAGGACTCGAACCGCAGTCAACTACATGGGAGTCTAGTATTTATTGTACCATCTGCTGGTCCCATGGGCATAGCAATTTTTAAAAGTTTGCTATAGAGCACATGTGCTCAATGGAAGAGAGAGAGAGAGAGAGAGAGAGAGCGAGCGAACACTCCCCTAGGGAAATAGCCATGTTGTAGTCCCTTCTCCATTCTACTCTCAGGATTTGGGGCACATGCACACATGTTCCTGGTGCATCTTCCAAGCTGCCAGCTCGGGAACTCAAACAAAGTGTGTAGTCAGTCATGTGGGATCTAGATGCCTTAACCACCATGCCAAAGGCTGGTCTACGGCCTTGTTTATTTGTGTTTTAGGTTTTTGCCATAGGGAATAAGCTTGCCAGAGAAAGACAGAGATACATTGAGAGGGAAAGTGAGAAATCGCTCCCAGGGAAGATTGCCACTTGTAATCCCTTCTCCTCCATTCTCCTCCTGGAATTTTTGGCACAGACATAATTTTCAAGCATCCAGGTCCAGGACTTGAACATGGTCAGCCATGGGAGGAACCCAGTGCCTTATGCCACTGCCAAACTAGTAACTTTGTTGTAGACAATTTGTCTTTGATTCACTTTATTAATATCTATTGCTATATAATCTCTATTGCACAATACAGTCTTTACTAGAACATAGAAATGCTAAGTTTTGATTAATACAAATAGTTTGCTTTTGTTTTTCGAATTTGTACCTAATTCCTATATGAGTCACTGAGCTACGTTTATAGGATGAACATCTTTGCCCGTGACTGAATCTTTCAAGATTTTTACATGCTGTGGGATGGCAGTATTTCCTTTTTGTCAATATGTATGCTAAATGCCCTTACATATATGCATACATTTGAAAGAATTACACATTTAACAGTGGGGATCCACAAAGTTTTTTTCAGCCCAGACTCTGTCAGATTCTTTCTGTTCTAGTTTTTGTCCTCAGCAACACTTTGACGACAAAACTAATTACATTATCCTCAGTCTGACCCAGGAACTAATTTTCTTCTTAATTACCAGAAAACCAAACTTATGTTTGTAAGGAGACAAAAGGACGTACAAAGACACGCGGTGATTCCTGACAACCACCAGAAAGCTCTTAGGCTAGCATGTAGAGAGTGTTAATGTATGATTACATTTTGAGTGAAGAATGTATATAGAGAAACCTAAAACATGTTACCTATGTGTAATAATATAATAATGTCTAAAAAATATCTTTTTAGTTTCACTGGACTCTGAGATAGGTATGGCACTGAACCCTTACTGGAAGGAGAGGCCAGGGGCAGTTACACTGGAACTATTCTAAGACCTGGCTCTGAGTACTAGCCAAATGAGAGTCCTTGGCTGTTTTACAACAGCTATAGATTAGCATTCAAACTGGCTTTGGAACCACTGGCTTGAACTAATTTTCAGTATCTGCATAAATATATAGGCTGTGCTACGCCAAGAGGAAAAGAAAACTAATTTTCAGTATCTGCATAAATATATAGGCTATGCTATGCCAAGAGGAAAAGAAAGTGTTTTTTTTTTTCTTTTTCATTTTCTTTTTCTTTTTCTTTTTCTTTTTCTTGAGAGGTTTTTACTATAGGGCACGTGCGATTGCACAAGAGACAGAAAGCAAGAAATTATCCCCCCCCCGGGGGGGGGTGGCCATGCCACAATCCTTTCTCCTCTATTTGCCTCTTAGGATCTTGGGCACGCACACACACATACTGGTGTAAATATAAGCCACTGGGTCCAGGACTCGAGCTACTGTTGACTACATGGGAGTCCAGCGACATAGCCATTATGGCAACTGCTGGTCCCGAGAAAGTGATTTTTAAGTCATGGACCAAATATACCACTGTGATTATAAAAAAAAAAAAGGACAGATTTGGAGACAAAAGGATACCATTATGTGAGAGATTAGAAGACCCATACTAAGGGTCCTTTATGCACTGGAAATTAAAGAAATAAAGTTAGCTCTTAGTAAATTTGCGAAGTGAAATATAACTGAGATGTCTTCATCATTTGAAAGTAGTATCAACAAAGGGTGCCACAGCTGACTCAATGGAGAAGTTTCCCATTCTTTATCATGTACATTCCAAAAACAGTGTATAAAACAATTTGGGGGTTACAGAACCTTAAATTCTCCCAGAGAGGTATCTCAGATCATATAAAGGAACGCTTCATTCAGTTGATCACTTTGTACCCAGAGATTCTCTGGTCCAAGCATGTGACTAAGGAGAAAGGAAATGGATATAGAAATTAGTCTTCCATTTGAAGCAATCATAATATTGAGGAGCATTTAGAAGTTGCTCCTCAGCATCCTTTTTCTTCTGTTCTCCAAATCACTGGACTTGTTGGAGTAGGAGATTTAATACTTTGTTAATGTTTATCTTTTCTTACATTTTTCAATTACATAATTCTTTAATTTATAAGGATTAGTCAAACTCTGTCCTGCACAACTCCAGAGAATGCCAAGTAGAGTTACATCACTCCTAGTTAAAGGCTTTGATGTCAGGGTAAAATAACATGTTTCTATTGGTCCAAGTTCTCCAGAGAAATAAAACCAACAAGATGAATATATGTTAAAGAAAGAGCTTATTATAGGAATTATCTCACATAATCACAAAATGGATAAGTCCTACAATAGGCTTTCTAGAAGCTGGAGAAAAGGCTAGAAGACTCAAAAGATTTAAGACTCCTACTCCACTAATGCATCTCAAAGTCTGAGGTTGAAGACCTGACAACTGTTGGGAGGCCAAAGGCTCAGATGCCATTGGACAGCCACTGTTAATATGAGCCCGAAGTCCAAAAGTTAATTAATTTGAAGTCCATATGGCTGGAAGAGGAGGGATCCAAGAACAAAAGGGAATCAAGGGAAGTCAAGGGCCAAATGGCAGACCAGGGGGAGAATAGCAAAGGTACAGGCAGCAGAAGTAGAATGCGCAGCACGCTCTGAAAAGAAAAGTCAGAGAGGAAAAGGAAAAGAAAAGAAACAAAATCACCCACTTCCTATTTTTGTCCTTTTTATGCCTTCAGTTAATTGGATGGTGCCTGCCTAGAATGAAGGCAGGTTTTCTTTTTGTCCACTGACTCGTATGCTAATTTTGTCTGGCAACACTCTCACAGACCTACCCAGAACCAGTGCTTCACCAACCATCCAGGAACCCATCAATCCAATCAAGTATGTCCACACATTTAATCATCACAGTGTCTTTATAGATATTTCCAAAGTTTAAACAAAATGGGATGTGATAAAATTTTTGACATTTGAGTGTTTATAATCCTTTACTTTTTTTGCAAATTTACTTTTATTCTTCTCCTACATTTTCTAGGGAGAGAAGTCTAAATTAGCAGAAAGTTTTTTATAAGAAGAGAACTGAAACTAGAAGAGTAGACTGTTTATAGAGTAGCTTTGAGTACAAAATATGACATAACTAGAACCCCAAATGTTTGTACAATGTTGGAAAGAGAGGAAATCAGGACACCAAAGATGTAATGACCAAGTAGACTGAATGACAGTGTTTGATTAGGGTAAAGTAAAAGACTCTCAAGATGTGGACATAGAATTAACAGTAGATAAAAAGATACTCTAGTAATAGTTTTCACAGACAGAGTAATGTAAATGTTTTAGAGAGATGTTATTAAATATTGAAGATCTGGGGCTAGCAGGTGGCATAGTGGTTAAGGTGCTGAACTCCCATGTGACTAACCACAGTTTGAGTCCTGGACCTGGGAGCTTGAAAATCATGCTGGGTGCATGGACATGCATGCCCAAGATCCCAAGAGGAGAATAGAGGAATAGAGGAGAAGGGATGTGGTATGGTCATACCCTCTGTTGGCAGGGTGATTTCTCTCTCTCTCTCTCTCTCTTTCTATATCTTTCTGTCTCGTTGGTGAGTACATGTGTCCTATAGCAAAAATCTCTCTAAAAAATAAATGCATACATGAATAAATATTGAAAATCTTGCTGGGTAAGTATGTAGGCTATGAGGCTTTCAATGTGTCAGAACTAGAATTCTTGTTCGAGATAGTTCTGCCTTTAATTCCTTGTGCCCTCACTTCTCTGTCTTAGTTTTATGAAAAATGAATATTTTTAGAATTTCAAATAAGGCACCTAATAAAAGTCTTGCTTATATAATTTACACATTTAACTAAGATCAGAATAACAGGATGCTTTCTTAGACATTAAGTTTTTGAAAATATGTAAGACTTTTTTGAGGAACAAAAGGAGGGAGAATCTAATATATATGCCTGTAAAAGGGATAGTTTAAACTGTTTTTAAGCAGTTTCTGTCTGGGCATTTCTGTCTCACCACTGTTTTGCGTTGTTGTTCTATTGCTAAGGTAAACAGACTTTGTCTCTTCCTTTGATGATTTTCATCATTTAATGCAAAAATCATTCTAGAGCAGTGGGTTGTTACTACTGAAACATGAAAAAAAGGTAAAAGGTGAATTTAAACAAAGAAAATAGGATTTTATACAGCAGGCTGTTCACTTATAAAACAGAGCAATTCTGATAATGCCAGAAGTTCTCTAAAATTTAAGTAAATTAAAAATTACCTCAGAAACTTATGAGATATTAAAGTCAGTCTAATATTTTGTACAAGGTTAAATAGGTTTGCCAATGTTGACGTCAGGTAAATAAACTTTAGCCCAACTTGGCGGTTCTGTTTTTCCTGTATAAATAGAAAAAAATGTTTACCTTTCTTCTACTATTTCGTAGTATCATAACTTGACTTCCCACTGCTTAAAAAAAAAAGAAATCATTATATAAGACATTGATGGTCTTTTGCTTAGCTTCCTTGTAGATGTTGCTTAGCATCAAAATCTTGATTGCAACCTCGTGTTTGTCAGCCTCATTTTCCAAGTCATTATCGAGGCATTCTGAGTTATTTCCACTATTGCACACATTGTTAAGGAAGTAGAGTTATTCCGTCAATTATGGTGAGGTAAATGGAACTACCCTAAATACGTTTGCCAATATTAGTACCAAGTTGATATAAAAAAAGATAACATCTAACTCCTCATGTATTTTAATCCTATTATTGTTACTATATGACAACTATGATTGTTATAAAAAAAATTTGGCTTTGCTCATTACTGTTGAAGCTACATATGGGAAATGAGTTTTGCTTCTTCTCATTTGTGCCAAATAATCATTTTCTAAAAGGTCAGCAGCTACAAACCTTCTGAATTTGCAACTGTAAAATGGTAAATAAATATTTAGAAATAGAAAAATGGCTAAGCATTAAACAAATAGATTGTTCCTGATCTCCTCAAGGTATCTGAAATTTTATTGACACTTAATCACATACTACAAATTATTATTATCTTTCTCATTGATTAACTAAATAGCCCCCAGTAAGTTATTGGATTGGTGGAGCTAATGAAATGATCATTAATAAGATACAGGGCAGATATAGGAACCAACAGATAGGGTAATGGTTACATCACTGGACTCCAACATAGTTAACCTTAGTTTGAGTCCTGGACCTGGCAGCTTAAAACTCATGCTGGGCTTGTGTATGTGCATGCACAAAAATCCAGAAAGGAGAATGAAGGAAAAGGGATTGCAGCTTGGCCTTCCTCCCTGGGGTAGGGAGGTGATTTATTGCTTCTTTCTCTCTGTCTCTCCAGTGAGTGCATGCACCCAACAACAACAACAACAAAAATCCCTCTTAAAAAATGTAAGGGAGAGATGAAATAGGCAAAGCAGATACAGTCAAAAAGACCAGCAAAATAAGGTGCTTTATACTTGGAGAGACAACTCTGTGACAGTTAGTTGCCCTTATCACTGTTTACATTTCAGGTAGCTAATATTATTAATGAAAATGGAAATATTAAATTGTCCAAAATAATTGTTAATTTTTAAGGACATAAACAACATATTTCAGAAAAAAGTTGTATTCTAATTCTACCTTTTAAAATAATTTATTTCTATCTCAGTTCTATTAGGAATAAATCTAAATTATTTAGAATTGAATTATGCCACATATGTACTAGCAAATGATGCTATTATGAGTTGTTTTTCTATTAAAAAAAAGTTTTAAATCACAGATTATTATGGCAAATGATAAGTTTTTTTTTTTTTTTTAAGAGAGATTTTTGCCCTGAGGTACTTATGCTCACCAGAGAGGGACAGAGATAGTGAAAGGAAAAGTAAGAAATCACCGTATGGGAGGATGACCACACCGCAATCTCTTCTCCTACATTCTCTTCCTGGGATCTGGGGCACACACGCACATATGCCTGTCATGATTTAAAAGCCACTGGGTCTGGGACTCGAGCCATGGTTGGTCATGTGAAAGTCCAGCAATTTAACTGCTATACCATCTGCTGGTCCCAAGTTGGTTTTGATTTCATTTACATCACTGTTGAAACACAGGCCATGGTGAGCAATGAGAATAGTTCTGTGTCATGTAAGGAAAGGATGCAGACCTATCAGGCTCATCCACTTGTAACCTTGTAAAAAAGTAGATTCTCTTTTTATCTTTTTACAATGATAGAAAATTCCGTGTATTAAATATAAGTCATTCTAATTTAAATTTTGATTTTTTTTATAAGCCAGACAAAGCATATCTGTGTGTCTCAGAACACCTGTGGGTCACAGTATTTTTTCTTTTTAATTTTCAGATTGCACATACCCTTGCCAGAGAGATACAGAGAGACAGGGAGAGAAGGCAGGGAGAAAGCACCCACCAATGGGATGTGGTCATACTACAATCCCTTCTCCTCCATTTCTCCAAGATATTGGGATCTGGACCATGCATACATATGCACCTATTGTGTTTTTCAAGTTGCAGGGACCAGGATTTAAACCAATATTGACCCTGTGGAATCTGACTCCCTTAATCACTAGGCTATAGCTCGGCCCAAGACTGTTCTCTTGATACTTTCAACTTTCAATTCCACCATATCTTATCCCCCCAAGGCCTTTTATTTCTTTTTCTTTTTCTTTTTCTTTTTTTTTTTGGAGAGGTTTTTCACTATAGGGCACGTGCGCTCGCCAGACAGACAGAGAGAGACATAGAGACAGAAAGCGAGAAATCACCCCCCAGGGAGGATGGTCACACCGCAATCCCTTCTGCTCCATTCTCTCAGGATCTTGGGCACGCACGCACATGCCCCCGGCGTGAGTTTTAAGCCACCGAGTCTGGGACGCAAACCGTGGTCGACTACGTGGGAGTCCAGTGACATAGCCATTATGCTAACTGCTGGTCCCTTATTTCTTCAATTGTTTATTTTATTTTATTTTATTTTAGTATCAAGAGTTCTATCACTACTTCCATTTCTCATAATCAAATATTGGCTGCTGGGATATTGATTTGTGTTGCTGAGACAATTGTGCTGTGAGTTTTCTTTTATGTTAGGACACTGGAAATCTGAAATGGGTCATTACTCCCACTTTTAAATACAGTGCACTAACAGTGTAAAGGTTGTTAGCATCGCTGGATAAAAATAGTAATCCCAAGATGATTTGAAACATTTTTTGGACTTGAAATGTCTCCTCCAGCAGTTTTCAAAACAAATGTTTAAATGCCAAGTATCCCTAAATGGAATTGCTAATGTAATTCAATTAATGGAAGTATGCTGTGTGAATTAATGAATATGAAAGTACGTGGTACCATCTATGGCTGCTTCATACAATGTTGAAGTTGGCACTAAAACCAAGATTTATTTTATATTCTTATCAGGTAGTGCAGTTTAAGCAGAGAGTGCACACTTATTTCTCAGGAGGAATAAAAATGAATCTCTTATTTGGACCCAGCAATAAAAGGACTGAGGACTTATTATAAGCTATGTACCATTGAAGTGCACTAAAGGTTGTTTAAAATACAAATAAATGGGGTTCTTAGAGTGTAGAGATATACTAATATATTAAAGGTGGTTTCTTCTTAATCTACTCAGACTTCTTGCCATTGGTGACTCGAGGTAAATTTTTATTAGTATTAGTTAATCCTTTGTTTTTTGCTTTCTAGGTTCTGTATTTTATTATATAGTGACTCTTAGCTCTTGAGTAAAATTGTTGGACTTTTTAGCATTAACTTCTCCTTATTTAACTCTGGACACTTTGGAAATCTGGCTGTTGCTTTGATTAGTGTTTTCCTTCTTCCTTGTTTGCTTTTGAAATTTTACAAATCTGAAAAGCACTGATTTGAATCACCAGACTTACGTGTGTATATTTGAGAGGGTTGCTTACATGGTTTAGAATAAAAAAGAAGTAACTCCCAATAAAATTACCTTCCCAAATTACCTTTCTGTTTTCAACTTTTTCTTTTTTTTTAAGTTTTTGCCATAGGTTGTATGTGCTCACCAGAGAGTGACAGAGAGAGACCGTGAGAGGGAAAATGAGAAATCACCCCCTGGGGGGATGGCAATGTCATAATCTCTTCTTCTCCATTGTTCTCCTGGGATTTTGGGCACACAAGCCCGTTGTGATTTTCAAACCACCGTGTCTAGGACTGGAACCATGGTCAGCTTTGAGGAAGTCTAGTTTCTTAACCACTATGCTGTTTCTGATCCTTCTGTCCAACTTTACAGCAAGGCACTCACAATAAAACAAAAGTGATGGAGATCACCCATTGACAATTCTATCTTTTTTTATGAACAACCTCTAGCACATGCCGGATACATAATTGTTGGTGTTCTTTCCATCAATCTCTTATTCAATCACGTATTTATTCAGTTGTTTTTTTTTTTAAATCTATAGTTACTGATACTCTGTAAGGCTTTGTCGTAACACTAGGGAAACTTCAAGAAAGAAAACAGCAAACTTTCTTACATGGAGGTGGAGGTAGAGGCAGGGAGAAAAGTAAAGCAGAGCTAGAGAACAGTGAGGCAGAGGCATTTTCAGGTAGAGGAGTGTTTCTTTAAAGAGATAACATTTGAGCAGGCTTCTGTACAAAGTTAAGACTAAAGATGTGAGCCATACATTTAGGTAGGCCATCTATAATAAAATTTTAGATAGAAGAAAATGCAATTCAAAGGCTACAAGGATGACTATGAGTGGTAAATTTAAGCAAAGGCAAGAAGTGGGCTAGAGAATATGAGTAATAGTGAATGTGGTTGTAAAAGAGAAGATGGATATTGATTGGATTTATGTAGATCAGTCACAAATGTTTTTGATTTCTTATTGACTTGGTAATAAATCAGTTGATTGTGATCCCATTTAGCAACCTGCAGTTTATGAAGGAGAGTTCTTTTTTCCATCCCTTACTCTGTCCTAACTTTTCATAATTCAAAGTTCAAATATATAAATATGTGTATATGTGTGTCTATTTATAATCACAGATTATTGTATCCTTTTTAAAATGTGCTGCACACACATAACAAATGTCAGAAAATATGTTAAGTCATTCACTTTGGCTGGGGGGTATCCCTGCTTCATTTAACACATAATAGAGGCTTACTTAGATCCTGCCAAAGGTCAATGTGAACATTGACCTTTCATGATAGTTTTCAATCATAAGTTAACACTGACCAAAAGTTTGATCGTAGAGTGCCATCAAAATAATGTATTATCTTTTGTTATACTGTGTTTTCTTCCAAATATCATTAAGAGGAAAAATTCAGTATTAGTGGAATCATGTTTGAAAGAAACCCTTACAAACACATTCATTTTGCTGACTGAAATGATCATATTTATAGAAGCATATTCTGGTGAAAGTGTTGATTAATATGCTTGGTTTTATCTTAATACTTTAGGACAGGCCAAGTGTGGGTGTTATTAGTGAGGAAACACTATCCCATAAATAATCTCTATAGGAATATTTTTACTATCTTAAAAGTCTTTATTTGGGGAAATAAGGACTTATTTACAACAAACAAATTAAAGGTTATAAATGAGTTAAAAACAATACATGATTCATTTCAATGCTACTCTTGAAACTTATGCCAAATCCTAGAAACAGTTTAAAATTTCTTTATAGGGAATAGGCTTTATGTAAGTTATAAGCAAAAATTTTCTATTTTTATAATTCTGAGGACCAATTAATACCTCTACTAGAACTTCTATCCTGTAATGAGTAGCAAATATGAAAGTGCAGGTTTTATTTGCATTGTTTGGACATTCTTTTGATACCTTGAATCCTGATTTTTTTAAATGATGTTCCACAGGGGCCAGCAGGTGGCATGGTGGTTAAAGCACTGGATTCTCACATGGCCAACCATAGTTTGAGCCTTGGATCTGGAAGCTTTCTCTCACTCTTTCACTATCTCTCTCTCTGGTGAGCACACATGCCCTATAGCAAATTAAAATAATAATTAAATTAAATATTCATTAAAAACCTCATTCCACAATGAATATGTTCTTGCCAGTTAATACCATTTGATTTTGGAATCTATTGTGAGGCTCAGAAGAAAACCAAGTAGTTCAATTTCATCCTCTTTAAAAATACCAACTAGCTCTCACAAAGTATCATTTTCCTTCAGAATTTTTATTTTTCTTTTACTAATCATATGATACCTGTGCTTTCTTTTTTTCAGTCAAAGCAAATCAACTAAAATTCCTACTTGATTTTTCTCTTTTTATGCCAGAGGTCATATGATGTGCATGAGAGAAAGAGAGGAAGAGAGAAAGAGAAAGAAGGAGCAAGAATCCCCCAAATAGGGCCTGGTCATGCTACAGTCCTTTTTCCTGCTCTATCTGATCAGGATCCTGGACACATGCTCATGCCTGCCCAGAATGAATCCATAAACTCTCCTTCCCCACTGCCCATGAGTCATGTGGGATCTGGCTTCCTCTATGCAGTGTCTTATCACTGTGCCATGGAGCTGGCCCTCATGGCTAATTTTGAGAATAGCACTTTAAGGATGGCCTCATGACTGTGGTTAAGAGACGCAGCTCCCACATGACGAGTTCAAATCCCAGCCCAACAGCCCTTATGTATGCATGCCCAATATCCAAATAGGATGGAGGAATAGAGGAGAGGAAACTGTGGTGTGACCATGTCCCACTGAGAGATGTTTTGTTCCTCTCTATTTCTTTCTGTCTTTCTTTTGCAAGCACAAATACCCTCTGGCAATGAAAAGATATACTAGCACTTTAAAATTAAATAAGAGGTAATTATTTTCTCCTCCTGTGAAACTAAACTATTAACCTTACGTAGAAATTACTATTTTATATATAGAAATCTTTATTACCATTGACAAATTAATAGTATACTGTTTAAACATTCTTAGGATTATCTGATTTCTTCTGGAAGACTTGAGAGATTATGTTGGAGGCTTCAATTTTATGAAAGCGTACTATTTAAACTAATACTTTTGGTGTACTGTTTTGTGTTTTAACTAGTAATGTGAATTTAGTGTATTTTATGGTAGATATGCTTTTAACTTATATTAAAAACAAAGTCAACAGCCATGTGCATTTGCCAGAGAGAGAGAGAAAAAAAAAAAGAGAAGGAATACAAGGAAACATCCCCTGCAGGAGCATGGTACTGGTGCAATCCCTTCTCCTCCATTTCTCCCTCCTTTAGGGATTTTAGGCATGTACTCATACACATCTAGCATTTTTTTAAGAGGTTTTTGCTATAGGGCACGTGCGCTTGCCAGACAGACAGAGACAGAGAGACAGAAAGCGAGAAATCACTCCCTAGGGGAGATGGCTACGCCACAATCCCTTCTCCTCCATTCTCCTCTCGGGATCTTGGGCACGCAAACACATGCGCCCAGCGTGCGTTTTAAGCCACCGGGTCCCGGATGCGAACCGCAGTCGACTATGTGGGAATCCAGAGACATAGCCATTATGCTAACTCCTGGTCCCACATCTAGCATGTTTTATGCCACTGGATCCAGGATTTGAACCATGCTTTCCACCAGGTGGAATCTAGCTCATATAAACACTAAACTGCAGGCAGCCCCAACTTAAATTTTAATCTAAAAAAAGTATATGAATAAATTTGTGCTACAGAGAAAAGCCAGAAAAAAAGGTGAATATGTAATGCGTAATATTTTTCTGCAAACAACTCACAGCAGCTTTTATCTCAAAAGGGGGAATATTTGGAACATTGTATTAGATTGTAATTTCCATGTGACAAAGACTGTATCTTTTTTATTTTTTGTCATTCATTGCTATAATCACAGAATTCTTCTGGTACATAGTAGGTATTCAGTAATTAATTTGTAATTGAATAAATATTTAACATTAACAGGAATCTACAAACATTCTCCAACTGTTATTAGAATTAAATGTCATTTATTTGTCTATTCTGGATAGTTTAGAGTATCAAAAAGGTATTTAAGCTATGATAGATTTCATTAATTTTTGACCTGTGTATATACTTTTGAGGAAGGAATAATTGTATTCAAATTTAGTAAACCTCTTACCTGAATTTCAGTAATCCATATTAAATGTATATCATGGAAACTCTTTGCTGTATTAGACATAGCGATGGAGAGAAATATAGCTAGACATTAAGAATCTTGGTCCTAGACTAGTAGTTGGCGTAATGGGGGCTGCTTTCTCCTGCTCGTCCTCTCTCTCTCTTTTCCTCTCTCTCACAAGTGCATGTGCCCTCTGGCAAATTAGAGAAAGAATGTAAAATGTTAACTTACACATATAAAAGATGCATGTATATATGTGTATAAAGCAAATGTATAGATATTTATTTATTTCATGAGAAGGAGAGAGTGTGAGAGAGAAAGGACAGGTTCTTTTGACAGGAACCCACCATGTTGTAATCCTTCCCCAAAATTTCCAGCCAGCCAGAATCATAGGGACACCTATTGGTATACCCAGAATATTGGTATACCCAGAATCTGAACTTAGAACCTTCCATGTGGTTCCAGTATCACACAGAGGCACACCTCTACCTGTGCTGCTGTGTCTGGGCCTATGTGTTTTGTATTTTATACAAAAATAAAACTATTTTTCTTAAAAGCACACTCCATGAAATGCAAGTGCTAGAAGTCTTACTAGCAAATTGAAATTTCCAAACAACGTAAGATCATTTAAGTACTTTGTCAGTGTAAATTGTAAAACACATGCTCCCAACAATACCCTAAAATGCTCTCATAAGCAACATTTGGCATTTTTACTCATAGGTTCATGAGGAAACGCAATGGTTTATTACCCACGTAATTATTACAGGAATCCTAAAGGCATAAATTAGAATTATGTTCTTATTAAGAAAAAGCCTATGCATGTTCAGAAATAACCATGGATTTCCTTTACTTTGCTGTACTTTTCAAGATCATTTAATGAAAAACATGTTTTGGATTAAAAACATCTGTCCACTGGATTTATGTCTCCATACTTATCTGTTTCCAAATGTTATTCTGTCCTAGCCCCTCTACACAATCACAGCAGACAACTCAGTATCATCTCATAGTTTAGTCAACTGCACAGTGTCTTTGGAGAGTTTCTACTATGTTTTTCTACTAGACTTAAAAATGTTTATCTTCAATCTTAAAATTTAGGGAAGAGAAATGATCATATATTACATGATTCAAGTTTTGTATTAAGACTACTTACTAGATAGATATAAAACCAAGCATTCTTTGCATTTTGAGATGCATTGTTTCAGTTTTTTTAAACACAAAATGTAATCTTTTCTGACATAAATTTTCATAAAACATGGCAAAGATTTAATTTCCATGTAATAGCTCAAAGAACGATTCATCTCAAACATTTTGCAATTGAGATTCTCACTTTAATTAAATTTTCTTGATAACACAATCCTTGGTATTCACATTACATAAGGTGCGGCTCCTTTGAATTACCTTCTGACTTTATAGAAATAATTATTTAAGCCAGTCTGCATATTTTCAATGTGCTTTATTTGGATTGGGGAAAAAAAAATCAATGTGTTGAATTCTCACTATTCTTCAAAGCTCTAAGTGGCTCAGATGTTTCTTTTTTTTTCTTTTTTATGCAAAGTTCTTGGTTTTAATAAATGATGATTTATTGAGTTTTTAAAAAGCCCATTTGAGCTGTGAGCTATGCATTTGACACGTTAGATGGTGTGATGGACAATGTGAGAAGGGAAATGTCTAATGATATGAATTCTGTGTTAATACTTTGTATCATAAAAATTCTGCCAAATGGCAGTCCAAATTTGCTTTTTAAGGAATTGTTATTGTCACTAACAATGGTCACAAATAATACTACCACTACTTTAAGGAAAAAGAAAGCTCCCATGTCATTGGAAATTTTATCTATTGCAGCTTAATTAGGTCTACTTTCACAGTTTAGTTTTTTATTCCCTTAAAAATAATAACCCATAAAACATCTTTCCTCTTCTTCTCATGCTTAAAAATGGTTGACAATTACTTGAATTATATTGGTCTAGCCAAACCAGGCAGAGGTTAAAGAAGAAACTGTGTTGGCCTATGATGAAAACCTGTCCAGACAATAAATATGTAAAGATTTATATATTACCCATAAGGAAATGGGGTTTTGTATTTGGGAACAAGGGAATCATCCCCTTCCTCCCTTTAATTTTTTTTTTTTTTTGTAACTGCTTTTAGCTGTGCACAGGGAACTGGTTCTATGTTGGCATGAGTGAGACAATCTGGAGGAAGCTTTAAAATGCATGTATAGTTCCCCTTGATAAAGAGAAGATGGCCTTAGTGAAATGAGAATTTCCTTAAAGAACCCCATTTTAGTAGCTACAAATTCTCAAATAGAAGCTATTGGGCTAATAAAACAATGGTTTGGGGACAATCACTAAAAGGAGAAGTCAAGATTTAGAAAAAAAAAAGGGACAAAAATATTTTTTTTTATTGTAAAAGCATGTTCCATTTCTGTAATCCCATCTCACTAAGCAGTCTGCATTATTTTGATTCACAAGTTGACTCCCCTATTTGAAGGGAAATTTACAGTAGAAGTTAATAATTTACTTTACAGTACAAATTACTCTACCATATGTCACTTACACCAGCCTGATTTATTTACTTACAGTGAAAGTCTAGATATATTTTCCTAGAACAAAAAGAATGGAAAACAGAGAAAATGTCAACTCTACCTTTGTGAGCTTTCAGTATCTCTCTTCTCTCTACTATGAAGGCATGTGTTAGAAGAACCAAATATATATTACATAATATATACTTAACACATATATTGGGGTCGTCGGAAAGGTCATGATGTATTTTTTCTATGCAACCATATATACACATCTATATATACACACACACTCTTCATCTATGCTCTTTTTATATAGAGGACTAAAATTTGCTTATTGTGGGTTTCAGCATAATAAATACTGTTGCTCAACAATCATTTATTGTTTAACATGTTCTAAATACTTTGCTAATAATTAATATGAAAGATGATTATCAGCCCTTAAAGAGCTTACACTTTATTTGTGAAGATGACAATAAAGACATAACATGAATAGGTAGTAAAATAAATATCTAAATGGTGCAGAAGTAATATAGAGAAGGAATCAAGTAACCGTCTAGTGGAGAAAGGGAGTAGAGTAAGACGGAGAAGGGATTGATGCCTGAGCAATACCTGAACATGATTGTATTAGATTTATAGCAATTTTCCAAGACAAAAAGATTGAATGAGAAGGGAAGATGGTCTAGGCAAATAGTCATGAAATAATACGTTGTCAGGAAAGTCATGACCTATTTTTCTGTGCAAAAATGCATCATGACTTCCCCAACAACCCAATTGTATGATGTTTAGGAGACCCGTGTAGTTGTTTGGCTGTAGAGTAATTCATCTCACTTCCTGGGGCACCCACATGTTAAAAATTAATTTGGAAGGTCCTACTTCAGAATTATAGATTTATAATGGTTTAATTTGAGACCCACTGATATGCATTTTATAAACTTCTTGAGTGACTGTCTTTTATGGTTAGAAGACACTATAAATATTTGAGTTGGATAAATGATGAGGACTTGATCTGTATTAATTATAGGACAAATGGAAAGAAGAGGCCAAACATGCCAGGTCTTTCACTGTTAAAACATATCATCAGGGACCAGCAGATGGTGTAATGAATGATTAAGTTGCTGGACTCTCACATAGTCGGACCCGGCATCCTGAAACTCACACTGGATGTGTGTGTGTGTGTGTGTGTGTGTGTGTGTGCGTGCCCGAGATCTTGACAGAAAAATGGAGGAAAAGGGATTGCAGAGTTGCCATTTCCCCCTGGGGGGATGATTCCTTACTTTTCTGTCTCTCTGGTGAGCACATGTGTCCTATAGCAAAAATCTCTCTTAAAAAAAATCAAAGGGACCAGCAGATGGTATAATGGTTACATGGTTACATCACTGGACTCCTACATGGCTAACTATGGTTCAAGTCCTGGACATGGTGGCTTGAAACTCATGCCAGGTGAGTGTTCATGTATGCCCAAGATCCTGAGAGGAGAATAAAGGAGAAGGGATTGTGGCATGGTCATCCCTCTGGGAGATGATTTCTCACTTTCTGTCTTTCTGGCGAGTGGTGTGCCCCTTAGAATAAACCTCTCTTAAAAAAAAAAATTACCATCAAAAAAACACATTAAAGAATCTCATGTTACCACTCATTCTATGCAGAACTCTTTCATTTTACTCTAGCTATAAATATAAGAAGGTGTTAACATTCAGTGTCAACTATTACCCAAGATGTAGTTTTGCCAGTCTGGTGATTTATAGCTCAGATTGTTCCTATGATCCAAGAGGAAAGCTTTATGATCTCTTGATTTAGTTTAACCTCAGAACAGCTATCTGCATCAGACTTATTCTAAGCACCAGCTTTCTAGATTTTTAAAAAATAGCCTGTCTGTTTTCATCCTTGTCTATTTCTGGCTCAAATATCCCACTTTAGTTTACTGGGTCATTATGGCTCAGCCTGGCACCTGTTCTAGTTTCTCTCCCTTCACAAATGACAGCTGTTGCTGCTTCCAAACTACTGTGGTATTCACTATGTTCATTCTCTTTCTATTGTGTTCTGCCTTACATTTTCTTGCCTGAGAATCATTTTTGATCTGCTATGCCAGTTAAGGTTCAAAAGCTATCAATATCCTGAAGAGTATCGTAAACATCCCTTGCACATCTATCACCAAATTAATTTTAACCACCAGCACCTATATAAACAAGTAAGATTCTGTAGTAAGCCTAGAAAAAAGACATTTTATAGATATTGTATAGGAGGCAAAAGCATAAAGCCATGAGGGAGAATAATTAGTAAAAAATAAATGCTTATCATGTACTTATTGTGAGATAACATTGTTTCATAAACTAGAGGCAGTAAAATGCATGTTTTGAAGTGATTTATAATCTTATTGAAGAGGCCAAATGTGTGTCTATTAAAAAGATAAATAACAGATAGAAAACAGCAGAATGAACACTTGACATACAGAAAGGAAACCTGGATTCAAGGACAATTCAATAGCTTACTACAACTTTTGAGAAAGTGTTTAGTTGAGCTTTTCATTATCTGCAAAATGGAAGAAATAATACCTACTTTTATGGATTACTCTAGAGATAAATACAAAATGATATCATTTATTCAACAAGCAGATATAAAACGAAAGGCTCTGTGTTACACATGATATTAGGCTGTTGAACCATGTAGAAGAAAGCTAGATTCCTGCTTTACTGGAAATTACATTTTAGTGAGCAAAATGAAGGGGGAGGAGGAGAATGGATAAATAAATAGAAAAATACTAAGACAGTGAAATAAGTAGTGTAAAAGCCTGATGTTAGAAAATGAATGGCTTGGGACCAGCAATTAGCGTAATAGCTATGTCACTGGACTCCCACGTAGTAAACCGTGGTTCAAGTCCTGGACCTGGTGGCTTAAATTCACACTGGGCTTGTGTGACCAAGATCCCGAGAGGAGAATGGAGAAGGGATTGCTGCATGGTCATTCCTTCCGGGGGGTGGGGGGAGCGATATCTCTCTTTCTGTCTCTCTGTCTCTTTCTTTCTGGCAAGCACACGAACGCTATAGCAAAAACCTCTCCAATAAAAGAAAAGAAAATGAATGGGCTACTTAAGAAACAGAGAGAAGGCTGATGTGGCTAGAGCACTGTGATTCAGGTGAAATATGTGACAAGAAGGACTGGGAGTCAGCTCACATTGACTCAGTTCTCCTTATGTAACAGGTAGAATTGAGACTTCTTTTGTACAAAATTATTTACCCTTAATACAGTGACATTATATTGTAGGAACTAATATTTTCCTAATTTAACAGGTAAAAAAAAAATTATACTCATTTTACATATCTGGTGGACTCAAGATTTGAATATCAGCATTCTGATTCCAAATTTGATGTTTATTAGAGGGAGGAGGAGGAGTCTAATTAAAGAAGATAAAGATGGAATTGGGCCAGCAGGTGGCAAGTTGGCTGAAGTGCTGGATTCCCACATGACTGGCCCTGATTCAGTCATGGACCCAGTGGTTTGGAAATCATGCTAGACATGTATGCTTGCCTGCCTAAAAGAGGAGAATGGAAAGGAAGGGATTGTGGCATGGCCATGCCCCTCAGGGGGTGATTTCTCACTTTCCCTCTCACTGTCTCTCACTGTTTCTCTCTGTCAAGCTCACAAGCCCTATTGTAAAAGAGGTAGAAGGAGAAATGGGGGCGGGAGACTTCTGGAGACAACTGGACAGAGATCAGGTAGAGGTGGTCATTGAGAAAGAAATTGAAGGTCCTTCCACTATTTAAATGCAATGCACAGAAAAAGAAAAGCTTCCCATTTGTCCTTTCATAACTTTTTAGAAGAAGGAGGAAGAGAGAAAAAATATATTATATAAAAGATTACACTATGAAAACCAATCCGGAACATATCTATTCCAATTTGTGCGCAATTTTATATGGATATGGATACATGCAGAAACTAGAAAATATAAGTATTTATTTACCCTTGGGGATGACCATAACTTATTTTAAAAATTAAGTCATTGGGGTTGGCAGGTGGCATAGTAGTTGGAATGTTGGACTCCCATATGGCTGACTGCTGTTTGAATCCTGGACTTGGTGGCTTGCTTTCTCACTTTCTCTCTTTTTCTCTCTCTGGTCAAATTTAAAAATAATAATAATAATAAAATTAAATAATTCTATGAAAAGTAAATCATTGACTAATTTATGTATATATATAGATAGACAGATGATATTGTTCACTTAAAATTAAATGGAAGTATAGATGCTTTCATATTTTTGTATATATAATCATGGACATCAAAGTTTAAAATACATTGACTATCTTTAGAGAAGGCATTGAAAACATCATAATAAGAAAGAAGTTAAAACTAGACGAATGGAAGAGTAAGATAAACACTGATCTTTGCTCTCATTTGTCAGTGGGTATGTTTATACTATATATGCAAGTCAAGAAATGGAAAGAAGTATAAAGATTCTGGCATCAGGCTGAACTGTGAGACTTTTCAAGTTTGTAGAAGTAGATGGTCACTTTAGGTGAAAGACATTATTTAATTAGTTGTGAATTGTTAAGAAAACATTCTTGGTTTGCAGACTACTTAAGCAAATGGAAAGATATTTAAAATATGTTCTGAACATCCTTCCTTTTCTAATTTTTTATTATTCTCAAGTCTTTTTCATTTCTAAATACTTAGATATTCAATATGCAATTTCTCCATTATACAACTTTTGCTTTGATTTTCACCTGTGACATAGGAAAGCTTTTCTGATGTTGGGTTGGGGTTGCGTTTTCCTATCCTACACTTCTGTCCTCTCCTAAGTGGCAGTTAATTATTTGGGGGCTAATTGTTTTAAGTTTTTCTTGCTACTGTGCTTATACATACCATCTCTAAAATATAAGTAGGCAAAGTATGGTTAAAATAATAGCGTCTATAAATTGCTAATCTTGAGGCTAGTTAATGGATTAGTAAGATCATAATACAGTATTGGCTACTTTTCTTTATGTTTGATATTTTCCCTTACAAAACAATTAAAAAAGGAAAAGGACAAGACAGAAGTATTGAGAAATTTAGATAAAACCCTTTACATTTAAAATTATCATCACCATAGTATCAGGTTTGAACTTAGTGAAAAATGTTGGAGAACAGCTGCACAAAATTATTAGGGGATCAGGACCAGCAGATGGCATAATGATTAAGTTGCTAGACTCCCATATAGTCAACCGTGGTTCAAGTCCTAGACCCAGTGATTTAAAACTCCACTCTGGGTATGTGTGTGTGTGTGTGTGCATGCCCCAAATCCCAAGAGAATGGAGGAGAAGGGATTGCAGCATGGCCACCCCTGCTGAGGAGGGATTTCTCACTTTCTGTCTCTCTGGCAAGCACATGTGCCCTATAGCAAAAATAACTCAAAACAAAAAAAGAATTATTGTAGTATCTATGGTACCTATTGGAACTGTAGTAAAATACATGAACAGAAAGACCCCAGAACTATAGGCTTATAGTAGCCCAGGGATCTCACATATGCACTCGTATCCTTCTCTCTTTCTACTCCGCCATTCCTAAAAGTGTCAACTTTTTCTTCATGGTCAGAAGAAACATGGTCAAAACACCACAGCCACATTGCAGGCAATAAGTCCAAGAGGGAAGCAATGAGAAGAAAAAAGTTGTGCTTACATAAGAAAAACAAAAGCCTCCCAGCAGATCTCCTGTCCAGATGCCTCATCCACAATCGTGTCATGAGTTTGTGTCATAAAAATCTCTAACTCTTAGCTACAAGGGAATCTACAAAATAAAATTAAACATTGGAAAAGTTGTCATGTCCTAATAAAATCAGAGTAATACTAGTGAGGAAGAAAAGAATGTACCTCAGGTAGATGTTAATAATACCTGTTGGAGTCCACTTTTTTCACTATACAATACCCTTAGTCAAACTTCTTCAGGAATGCAGAACCTAAACCTCCCCCACCCCCACCTCCCTTGTGAAGCACAATGATCTGAAGTCTAATCTGTTGTTGATTATCATGGAAAGTCTAGATTTGTATTATTATCTGTAACACAGTGCTATTGTTAAGATTTGTGCGATAACTTTGTTAAGGGAATAGAGAATATGTGGAGATTTAAGAGGAAAGCACTTTCAGTCAGTGGAGTGTGTAGAACTGAGATGACCAAAAGAGTAAAGAGTTAAAGAAAAGTTTCAGACAAAAACCTTAGTAGATCTAGCGAATACTGAATGTTAGGGAGGAGATCAGGCAGAGGTGGTTAATGGGAGAAACATCAAAGGTGCTTCCAAGGTTTAAATGTGATGCATAGAAAAAGAAATCTTTCATTTTTTCTTTTCTGCAAACTTCATTATCTCTATGGGAGAAAAGAGATGATAATTTGCATACTTCTCAAAAAATAATAATATACTCACATCTAAATACCACTCTTCAATTTGCAAAGAATACCAATGATAATAGCAAATAATATGTTTTCAGTGTTTATTGTGGGCTTTTTATTTATTTATTTTTATTTTTTGAGAGGTTTTTGCTATAGGGAGCATGCGCTCGCTGGAAAAACAGAGAGAGCCAGAAAGCAAGAAATCACCCCCTGGGGGAAGTCCATGCTGAAATCCCCTCCTAAATTCTCCTCTCGGGATCTTGGGCATGCACACACATGCACCAGGCGTGAGTTTAAGCCACCGGGTCTGGGACTTGAACCACGGTTGACACATGGGAGTCCAGTGACATAGCCATTACACTAACTGCTGGTCCCTATTATGGGCTTTGAAAGATGTTTTTCCATGTAAAATATTTCAATATTATCTCATTTTATTATCACAAAAATATAATAATAAAAGATGTATATTTTATTTTTATAGCTGTACAAGTTATTTAGCATAGATCACACAACTGGAGCTTAAACTCAAATTTGCATTGCTAAAAAAATGTGTCCTTCCTACTCTATGATGATTCCTCACATACATATATATACATTACCATTCATATTCATGTTTCTTTTTTTCATAAATAAGTTATTTTTTTGATTGCCAGGGGGTGCGTATTCTTACCAGAGAGAGAGAAAGAGAGAGAGAGAGAAGCGAGCGAGCTGCCCTCCACTTGGACATGGTTACACTGCAGTCTGTTTTCCTCTACTTCTCTATCCCATTAGGATTTGGGGCATATGGGCACATATTTTGCAAGCTGCTTAGGACAAAATTTCAGTGAAGGTCAGCCATGTGGAATCAAGCACTCCATGCACAAATGCACTTTGTTAGGGACCTTTCCTAAATGAACTATTATACACAAAATTATCTCTAAATTTCATATGGATGGAGATAGTATAGCAGAAGAGAAATCCCTTTCCAGAGATGTTAGACTAGTATTAACAGCTTCCCCTAGATTCTCATACTCTTCATGCTAGAAGAAAAGGAATTTGAAATCTTGATGTCTATATTCTGTACTTTCAGACCTATAGACTTTCAGACCGGAAAATATTTTCCATACCAGC
>NW_006159584.1:1863402-1870448 GCF_000334495.1 Tupaia belangeri chinensis | reverse complement strand
CTCTTAGAGATGACGCTATTGGAGTGCGAGCCTTCTGCTAACCTCAAAGGATGCAGATTATGCAATTACAAGGCCTAGAAAACTGGGATTTAGGAACTAATCTATGGATGCAGAGCTACCTACACATCCCCGCTTTTTACTTCTCATCCCTCCTTGCCTTTACTTTTCTTTGACTGTGTCCTCACTCTGTTTCTTAAATGAAGAACAAACCTGGACTTAGTAAGGACAGACTTTACTCAACAGTGTAAGTATAAGGAGAACAAAACAACTGTTGAAAAAGGAGAAAACTCTGACTATAAGGCCTGCAGTCCTCATGATGGTTAGTCAAAATGAACTTTTACCTTTAGGAAAGAGTACACAGGTTTGAAGTGGGACAGAAGGATGGCATGATTAGGTAGTAAATCAGAGAATGTTTACTCTCAGTCTTGCCTGTTCTGGCTCAAGCTGAAGATGGGCAAAATTCAGGGATCTAGGGGAAGCAGAGAAAGTTATCCAAAGTTGATTAACAAATATTTTGCTCCAGTCGGTAATGGGGATTAAAGGTTCAGTGAGCAAGAGGCAAAGAATATTAATTTGGAGCATCTAGGTCTGGCCTTGCCATAGGCAAACAAGGGGATCTGTCTCTGAGTCTTATCTAAGATGTTGAGAAAGGGTGATTCTTTGCAGTGAACTATTTATTGTCTGGGCCACCAAAGGATGCAGGTGGGGGAGTGAGGGTGTTTCTTCACCTTTACAGTGTTTCAGGACCACAGGACATGGGTAAAGTTCAACACTGTCATCTCCTACTCCAAATGTCTTCTTGTTGTGGAGGTTCTCTGAAGTATATGCTCTGAGGTTAACAATCAAAGAGGAAAAGAGATCTGTGCACTCTCTTCCAATTTACAGATTCTGTGCAGGGATACCACCATTCCATATGCCAATATCCACGTTCAGTGAAAATAAGAAACTGTGACGTAGGGCCAGTCCTCTGGGCAGTTCCAGTCCCAGCCTCTGAGGCTTGAAAAACACACTAGGTGCATGTGTGTGCATGTGCCCCAAATCCTGACAGGATGGAGACCTGGAGGAGAAGGGACTGTGGCATCACCATGTACCATTGGGGTGGGGGTGCTTTCTCCTCTGTTTCTCTGTCTCTTTCTGGCTAATGCATAGACATGCTAGTGAAAAAAAAAAAAAGAAGAAGGAAAGAAACTCTGATATAAAATGCTGATTTCATTTGGTTGGTAGAGGATAGAGGTACAACAATTCACCCTCTAGGATTTCTTTTCCCAGAAAACAGATAATACAGCTACCAGAACTAAAAAAAAAAAAAAAGAGAAAGAGAGAGAAAGAGAGAGAGAAATTATGCTGGGCAGCCAAATATAATAGTTACTATAATCTCCATATCTTACTTATTTATGATCATCCTATAAATTTTACTATGAGTCATTCGCTGATGGGAAACAACTTCCAGAAACCCAAAGTCTTAGTTATGTGTCTCAAACTCTACTGGGAGTGGGGGAGGCCTTTGTATCCTCCCTTCAGTGCACAGAGTTGAATGAATGTTCATGCTGACACCTCTTGCCTGTTCCATTATTCAAAGGACTCTGCATGATACGGACATTTTTAGCTACCGGTGGGGATGAGGTTCGCCTTGAAGTTGGATATTGTACTTGAGAGTTAGAGCTCAGGTGGTATTGCAGACGTTCCTACTGGTAAATAGAAACAGTCGTTATGAAAGAGTTGTTACATTACATAGTAGAGATCATTAAGTGACATATTACCTTTCATTTGATAATCAAGGCCTGGGTAATATAAGTTTAGGAAGTATTATACATTTTTCAAACAAGTTAAATTAGGTCTTTAATTGGTTACAAGGGATTTCTCAATGAAATTTTAATTCTTCATTTTGTAGATGAATTAGTAATGACCCAAAACTTTCTAAATAGTTTTCTGAAATTGATAGCAAACACCAGACTTTTGGTGTCTCAGATAATATGATAAAAATGAACTCAGTTTCGCTTTTATTCTTACAGATAAACTTAGTCACATTCTACTGAACTAGATTTGAAGTTTTAGTTATTTTCAAATGAGTATTTGGCAACTTGGAGTCTTTAAAAAAAGATTGTGTTTCTTTTTTAGCAAAATTCTTCTAAAGCAGTAAAAAACTATCACTACCAGAATCTTTATCATCAAATCTTTTTTTGTATCAGTCTTGAGTGTGAAAAATAACGTTAAACCTGTTCCCAACAACAGGAGATTATCACCACTGCTTCATTTTTTTTCCCTAGCAGTACTAAAGGGCTATGATAACTTTTTTCTCTAAATCTTGAAGAGCTTAACTACTTTTAAGTATCTACTCAATAAATATAACACATGGAATGATTACTAGGTTGTCATTTACATTTCCTAAAACTATGTAGATTATTGAAGAAAGAATGTAGCCACTTGAAAAGCTGAGTTTAAATCCAGAATTTTCCAGTTGTTAAGTATGTGAACTTGAATGAGCAAGTTTCTTAAGTTTTTTTTACTTTTGAGCTACTGGAAATCTAATACTTTGCTAGTGAATTTTGCTAAGACGTTTAAAATATACAAAGACACTGGCACTTAAAAAGCAGTAACTATTAAAAGATATTTTATAGTTTTATCAACTGGACTAGGGAGAAATATTAACATGCTGAAATATTTACTTTGTAAGCTAAATAATGTGATTGAATGTATAAAAGAAAATTAAATAAAAATGTAAATTAAAAAACGTTTTAGTATGAAATGCAAAAAAAAAAAAGGCAGTAACTATTAAAATTCAATGTTCAGTTCTGAATTATCCTGCCAGGTGCCTTTTTTTCTGATGATTTCGAAGTGACCTCTTATCTACTACCACTTTGAAGTTCTACTGCATCTAGCTTAATTTGCAATACTCACCTCCACCAAAGACTGATCGCTGAGAGCTATCTTCTTTTTACATTCACATGCCTCCCATGAAGTTCACACGTTATAGAAAACCATACTGCAGTTAATAAAGAAAAATTCTTAGTCAGGATGGGTTCACAATAAAATCACCACCCAGTGCTACTAAAGACAAACCACTTAGAGTTTTCAATTTGAGGTTCTAATGCAGTATTTTACTATCTATGTTAGGGAAAAGTGCCATTTTTAGAGCACCTAGGTAAAATGTTTTATTGATTTTATGCCTTTACAAACTCATATGTTTAATTGAGAATTTAGTAAATCAGCAAAGAGTCTTTTATATGAAACAATCAGCATGATCTATCTTTCAGCTTTTCCTTGCCCTTGATTCTTCTGTGTTCATCTGTTAAGCACTTTAGATATTCCGAGTCAGCAGGTTGGGTGTGGGATGGCACTTGTCAGTTTTTACAGCTGATTCTGGTATGTGTCAAAATTTAATAACTTACAATCACGCATCATTAACATAAACTTGAAGACATATCATGTGCTTTTTATTGTATTTTATATTTTATTTCTTGTGGGCATGTGCACTTGCCAGAGATAGAAAGACAGAAAGCAGGAGAGAGAAAAAGCATCTCTTAATGAGCTGTGGTCATGGCACAATCTCATGCCCTACATTTCTCTCTCCCGTCAGGATTTTGGGAATGGGTGCACACATGGCCAGTGTGTTTTTCAAGCCACTATAGCCAGGACTCAAACCACGATGGTTCATGTGCGATCTGGCTCCTTTAGCCAGAAGACCACAGGACTGGCCCTTATATGCTAACTTTTAAAGGCTTTATATACAGAATTAGAGAATAAAGATACAAGTAGTAATACTTTTATATTAACAGTCACATTTTTTTTTCCTCTGGCCCTTGACAAGTCACATTTCTCTGAAAGTATAAAGAGTATTAGACATGTCATAAGAGCAGAAATAAAGTCCTAATAACACTCCTTTTTTAAAAAAAAAATAGTAATTTGTGCTATAGGATGCATGCACTCACTGGAGAGACAGAGAGAGATGTAGAGACAGAAAGCAAGAAATCAACCCCTGGAGGGGGGTGACCATGCCTCAATCCCTTCCCCATTCTACTCTTGGAATCTTGGGCATGCACGCACATGCACCCGGTGTGAGTTTAAGCCCCCGGGTCCAGGACTTGAACTGTGGTTGACTACACGAGGGTCTAGCAACATAACCATTATGCCATCTACTGGTCCCAATAAAACTCCATTTCGAGTTTCCTTTTCAGGCTTAGATTAATAATTTATTTAATTCTTGTCAGATACCAGTTATTGAACTGAAAATCAAACACTTTACATAGATTATCCTGTGAATATTATTTCCTTAATTTAATACCTAAGGAAAATGAAGCTAAGAGAATTAAAGCTTGTTAAGAGAATTCTAAAAATCATTAAAACTGGGGCAGAAGAAGGATATCAGTCCAATTTCAGCTGATTCCAAACCTTGCCCTCTCTCCTCACAACTTCTTATCCTTCCCAAAACTCAATGAATATTATAACCCAACATTTAGCTCTGGGTTCTTTTGAGCTTAAAAGAACTGTTTAATTTGCTGTTCTAATTTGCAGCATTCTTTTTTTCCACTAAAATCCTGAAACCACCCTTTGTTGGTCCAGTTTCTAGCTTATTGCTTCCGACAGAGCTTTGCGACAAGCATAGGAGAAGGAGAAAAGCAAGCAGTGCTTTGAATATGGGACCGACTGGCTATGGTACATGTATGAGAGGGTCAAACATACCAGACTGAAGAATAGCAGGATCCTCAACTAGGGTAAAATATATGGCTTTTATAACAATTGTTGGCAATAATTCCCTGAGGTTGAGTGCTCAATAAGGATATTTATAAATTTCCACAGTGTATAGTTTTTAGAATATGTTTATCTCTGGACATGTATATATTTCTCAAATATATGTGTGTATGTCTGAGTTATTCATGTGTTTGAGAGATTGTGCACATTGGAGACATATAAATGTACATTTCATCTGAGTAAAACTATCTCAAAAAAGACTTAATTAACAGCTCTTCTCCTGTAACTCTCACAATAATGTTGAGCTATGCTATAAAAAATGTAGGGGCCAATAGGTGGCATACTGATTGAAGTACTGGACTCCCATATGGCTGACTGTGATTTGAGTCCCAGACTCATGCTGAGTACATGTGCATACGTGTCCAAAATCCTAGGAGGACAATGGAGAAGGGATTTCAGCAGGGTCATCTTCCTTGGGGGATGATGTATCAATTACCCTCTCACTACCTCTCTCTGTCTCTCTCCCTGGCAATCATATAAACCCTATGACAAAGACAAAAACAAACAAAAAATGTGGATTATATCAAACAAGTGTAATTATTTTCAACATTACTCCTTTTTATTGAATAAAAACAAACATCTGTGTTTTTTCTTTTGACCATCTGCGATGTACAAAGATATTATTTGGTATAAAAGACACCCTGTGGACCCGCAGTTGGCGTAGTGTATATGTTGCTGGACTCCCATGTATTTGACCATGGTTCAAGTTATAGTTATTTTATAACATAACAAAGTCAAATCAAAGGAATATGTATTATTACTGTTGTAATCAATAACTATATTTCGGTATTCTACCTTAGTTAAAAGTAATCCAAGTATCCCAGAATTCAAGTAACCAATTACTTTATTTAATACTTACTCATAAAATATTTACAAATAATTTACATTTATATATAATTATATAATTATTCTATTTTATATAATATATAAACAGAATATAAATTATATATAATTCATATAATATATAACTTATATATTTTATAATTTATATGTATACATTTATATATAATTTCTATTCTGTTAGTTTGAGAAGTTCTTAGGATTATAATCCAATTTGATTGAACATGTAATTTTACATTTAATGTGCTATTTTTTGTTTGTATTTGGAGAGGTTTTTGCAATAGGGCACATGCACTTGCCAGAAAAACAGAGACAGAGAGACAGAAAGCAAGTAATCACTCCCCCAAGGAGGATGGCCACGCCACAATCCCTTCTCCTCCATTCTCCCCTCAGGATCTTGGGCATGCACGCACATGCACCTGGCGTGAGTTTAAGCCACCGGGTCCAGGACTCTAACCGTGGTCGACTACATGAGAGTTCAGTGACGTAGCCTTTATGCCACCTGCTGGTCCTGTACTCCTATTGTTAAAGTAAACAATTCTGGTCTGAAATGGCCCCTGTACTCCCACATTTGGCTCCTCCTGGATAAGCTGAAATCATACCTGTTAGGCTGTTGGGTTTTTTTGTTTGTTTTATTTTTATTTTTATTTTTTAGCTAATTACTGAGTTACAACCAATCGCACTAGTCACATTTCAGCTGGTCACAGAAAGCCCACCTTTTAGGCTATTCGTGCACCCTACCTTCCACCTGTAACCAATGATCTCCCTACCTCACCCCCTCGCTTACATTTCTGTATGACACTCTCCCTTCTTTACAGCACAGGTCAATTTTCTTGTTCCACCTCCATATATTCTCTGTAAAGCATGCAGCTAGCCACAGTCTCTCAGAAGCCATATTCAGGGAGGCTGCCCAATTTAAATCTCCTGCCCTTTGTTTAATTAAACTCTGTTAAATTTTGGTTTGTCTAAGTTTATTTTTAACACTATGTAGAAATAATGTTAATTTATTAGTAAAAAAATAGAAAATTTAGGAACTTCAGTTTAACTTTTCATGAGATAAATACAGACTTTATTTAAAAATAAGATGTTCATGTTATGTGTCTCTTCAAAATTCAAGGAAAAAGGATATAACTTTTGTAACATTAAAATTATCAAACTAATCTGATTTTTCAAAAGATTTGCTTTGATTATATGACCTTGGTTTTTACTAAAAAAAATTCTGATTAGCTAGCAATTTTCTTAAGAAAATGTTTTGAATGCATATAAATTATTGTCTTAAAAATAAAATAAAATAAAATAAAGGACTAGCACATTAAAGTACTAAGAGTTCAATTCCTTTATCTTGTAGATTCAACTTAGGAAATGGTATTATGTATTTATAGATCTAGCATCTTTCAGCAGCTTTTGACTATGACTTTAAGTCAGGATGAGAATTTTAATTAATGTGTGGCTCTTTC
>NW_006159584.1:1839123-1863371 GCF_000334495.1 Tupaia belangeri chinensis | reverse complement strand
CCCTAAAGTTGTGTAGCTAATTACCTTTAAATGTTATTCACAGAGATAGTTTCCTTAGTGCTTATTTTGACTGACAGATGACACTTGTGTGTACTCAGAAGTTATAAAGGTAATAATGTAAAAGTTGTCATTTTGGTGCTTCTTTAAAGACCTTTTGAATTGTAAAGTAACTTTAGCATATGACTTAGCTTCACCAAACAGAGAACCTCCAAATAATAACTCAAGTAAGAATGGCAGTTTGCTTCCCATCAAAGAAGTCAGATCTGGGAATCTAGCCACTTTTTTCTGCAGCTCTCTGAAGTTGTCACTAATTCAGTGTTCTGGCAACCCAACATCCTCCCACCATTTAGGGACAGCCTTTATCCTCATGGTCTGCGGGCTCTACTTGACCCGAAGTGAAACAGCTGAGTTCTAAGAGAACATGGAAAAAAGATAAACAGCATAATCCCATTTCTGTAATGACACTTTCTGGAAATTATACAGAGCACAAAGTAGTTAAAACTTAGCCCAATGTTGGAACTTAGTCCAATGTCACAAATCACTTGAGCAGAAAATGGAGGGTTTTATAGTCTTTTAGAATTACCACAAGATTTTTCCTGTTAATGACAAAAAAAAAAAAAAAGGACATTCAGCAGCAATGGGTAGCCCCTATAGGTGAAATTGATAGATCTAAGTTTAACACAGGTACATATAAAGTTCTTGATCACTCATTCTAAATTTGAATCACAAATTAGGAATATGATTCAAAAGGCCAAATTATCTGAACTATTTTAAGAACATAAAGTAGCAAATATTGGTAGTTCCAAATGTTAGTATTCCAATATGATTCTTGTTACTCTCTTTATCTCATTCCAAATCTTAGCAGGGTAAAAAGATGCAGAATCATTGATAAAACCCTTTCGAGCATCCTAAGTGTTCTTGATGCCCTCCCTAAGCAATGTGCAATGTTTTCAGTTGCCTTCTCAGCTCGGGTTTCTTAATGATCAGCAGTGCCCTGACTGAGCAGCTTAATAGATTGTTCTCGGAGACCCTGGTGAGACTCACTGAGTCTCACTACTACTATGTCACAAGTGGTATTGTGGTTTCACAAGTGGTATTGTCTAACTTCAAATTATGAAACACCTGATTTGTCTGACTATTCATGGAAGACTAAGATCACCAAACTCCATCCACAGTGCTACATCAGCGATTTACTTATTTGACTGAAAAGATATTTAAGTATCTTCCTAAATAGCCATTCAAGAACAACATACTTCATGGCTTTGTCTTTGTTCCAACCTCCAATGTTATTCACCTAATTGTAGAGCTTTAAAGCTTGATTTCTTCAAGTTTCTAGTTATTAGAGCATGTTTCGAGAATATGTTTTTTGGCCAAATTTGTGAACAATCATGTTTCACAACTGATTGTAAATTGCACATACTCGTGTAGATGCTCGCTGATGAGGACTGGACTTCTGAAAAATAAATGGTTAAAAACTCATGGTCTGTAAGAACGTGAAAAGCATCTCCATCTGTTCTGTTAACTTTGGGCTGAAACTCTCCAGCTTGCTTCTTCTCATGAATACATCACAGTTGAAGTCTAGCAACTGGCTAACATCGAGCTTCATGAAAAATACAAACAAGATGCCTGTTGTTTTTATTTTTTCAAGAGGCAGAGACCAAGTTCTTCCTCAGCGGAGACAAATAAGAAAATGCAGCAAGTAGTATGCAATTTTCTTCTTTTTCCTTTCCCTGAAACATTAAATATAATTGACTCCAGTCCCATCTCAATATCCAACTTTGTCCTTACTTTGATATGATGCTTGCAAAAGGAAAAAAGATTCAATTGCTTGGCTGATGAGCTAGCTTCTCACATGACATATTTTGGAAACCCTTTCTAAGAACCCATTTTCCGTTAATGGGGTCCTTGATTTCCTGGGATAACAGACAAAAAGGAAAGATGCTGGCATATGGAAACCTGGAATTGTTTTATTATTTAAAAATTCTGACATATAATGAGCACTATTGGCAGGAATTACTTCTGCTTGATTACAAAAATTGATATTCTGATTAAAATTTATGAGGAAAAAAAAAACAATTCTACTGTAGAATTCCAATCATTGCCTAGTTTAGGCCTCCTGTGCTTAGTGCTTCAGTGAGCAGTCTCTTCTCAGGGAGGGGTTTCTCTATCCCTATGGCCTTGACTTTTATATCTAAGATATTTGATACTTACACATATTCATACATATTCTTCTTTACCACTATCAAAATATTTGATTGGTTACAGGCAACTATGCAGTGCTTGATGGGATGTTTTGAAAGGCTTCATGGACATTGTTCATTATGGATGCAGTTAATACTATCAAATAAGGTTTCTTGGAATTTAGAGATAGTTGAAATGAGGAGGTATACTTTTTTCCCCTTGCTTTTAATTTTTTGTTGTTGTTGTTTCTAATTCTCTGCATTGTCAGGAGAATTCAGGTTATGAGTCAATTATACTTTTGTATTGATTTAAATTCATCCCAAGATTAAAAGAAACCCTCTCTTTGTCCCCTAAGGATCCGGGATTGATTTTATTTCACACTTCTTATCTCAATTCATTAATGTGACTTGTATCTAATTTATAGCTACCATTCACTTTTCTGCTCTGTGCCTTCTTGACTGCTGAGACTTGCGGAATTTCCATTTGAGGTATTCCAGCTTTCCTTTGAAGATTCTTCCAATGTATGTGAAGAGTATTCAAGAAAAAAAAAAAAAAAAGAAGTGTTTGTAGAGGCGGCAGCTGGAGCCTCTTCCCAGGCAAGTGAAAACACTCTAAAGAGGGAATTCCATTACGAATGCATTAAAGGTTGAAAAGCACTATTAGGTGTTTGAGTGAGCCCCCTGAGAGTGTGAAAAGAAAAAGCAATCTCCTTGCTCCATGCTCAAAAACCGCATACTTCAGTACTTCTCCACCCAGGCACTGTCAAGCATCCAATTTGCAAAAATGTCACTTATTATGCTCTGTTCACATGATAGAGGTGTGTATTTTTTTCCTCTCTCTCTTTTTTTTTTTAAATCATCACTGCCTTTTTGTTGAATTCATCACTTGTTGAGCTCCCTTGTAATGGCAAAATTGCAATTTTGGATTATGTAGGCTATTTTTCCTTCTTAAAGGAGCAAGGAAACATTTCTGAAGATTATGGAGGACGTTTAAAAACAACAACAGGTTTTAGACTGTAGACAAATTCGTCGATAACCTAACATGGTGGGTCAGAAGTGGCATAGGTTTTACAAATATGTTTCACTCAAACTTGGATACTAGTTTTGCTATTGTACCAGTGACATCATTGAACTTGTTCGAATACAGTTTTCCTTATCTGTCAAAACAGATTCATAATATTTATTTGACATTATAGATGATAAGATGAAATTAGAGAATGTTTTTGAATTATCTGATTTAAAACAAAAGCTGAAATAATAGTGTACTCTCTTTCCCACATTTTTAGAATGAGAAGGGTACCTTTCAAAAGGAAACAAGTGGGAGAAATAAAGGGGTAAAATGGAGAGAACTAGAGTGTAGACTTCATTTCTTTTCTGTTTCTTTATTTCATTTGCTTATATCACCTTCTTTGCAATCTTATTATCTTCTAGGAAATAAAAAAAAAAATCACAATTTTCTTGGCACACTAATCTTCCTCTACTGCAATATGGCCCTCAATTGTAGTGCTCTTTGGAAAATTAAATAAGAAGCAAAGTTATGAAAGAATGGAAGGTATTTGGTGTTGACATGACTTCATGAAAACTTTCCAAAATGAAAATCCATAAATTCCTGCAAGGTGGAAGCCGCAACTAAACTTTAAAATTCAGTCATTTTATTTTTTCCAGAAAAACTACAATGTTGTTCAAAGTCCTACACCAATGTAACTTGTCCTTTGCCCATAATATATTTTCCAGACATTCACCTTCACACATTCCAGTTCAAGTCTAACTCCACTGTCCTGTGGATAGCACTAAGGTGCTAGTCCCTATTTCTGTTGACTGTATTTCAATCATGAATTATTTTTAGAAGCCTGTTGTGCTGGAGGTTGGAGTGTACCTATAATCCAAGCTGCTCAAGAGGCTCAGGCAGGAGGATCATGAGTTTGAGGACAGCCTGGGCAACATAGTAAGATCTTGCCTCTAAATTAATTTTAAAAAAAAGAAATTACATTTTTTAATTTGCCAGAGGGCATGTGGGCTGGCCAGAAAGAGAAAGAGAAAGAGAAAGTGAAAAAGCATCTGCTTCGGTGGGGAATGGCTACATCCTGCAATCATTTTTCCTCTAACTCTCCTTTTTCAATTTTGGGCATATGCACACACATGTCTGGTGGACTTTTCAAGCCACTGGGTCCAAGACTTGAACCACCTAGTCAGCCATATTGGATCCAGTCACCTCAAACATCACATCACCAGACAGCCCAAAAGAATTTTTTTTTTAATTTTAATTCTCATATTATTTTTTTCTTTGAGATTTTTTGTCACATCCAGAAATGTATAGACTGAAAGAAACAGAATCATTTCTTATTCTATTCACCTTATGATTATTGATGTCTTTTATTAACCTGCCTGTCTTTCTACCTGAGATCTCTGCCATGCATGTTTCTGATAAATACCACTTTATCATTGTTTGGATCTTGTCACTTGGCTGGAAACTTGTATTTTACTCCTTTGTGCAGTGCAGACTTCAGTCACTGTGCAATCTTTATTCTTTGGTCCACTTCCTGCATTTCTGAACCCAAGCCACAAATACTTGGAAATCAAGTGAGTCTATGTGAAGTCATTCCATCACAGACTCACTCTGTTCCACATAAACTCAGATCTACTTCCAGATAATCAATGTGCACATTTCTTTGAAATGTCCCAAGGAACTCAGTATTTTGTGTCTGTTTTACTGAGAACTGTGGGACCATATAATAAGGCATGCACATGACAGACATATTAGGAAAGAATGTGGTTCTGTCAAAGAACAGACTTTGGGTCCGCTGCACACCAGCTACGTGATCTTGGGCAAGTTATTTCATCTCTCCAAGTCATGATTAGCAACATAGTTTTCTTGTTATGAATTTATAACATACAGTAGGTGTGTAGTAAATTTCCTCCCCCCAGGTCTACTGTTATCTCACTTCTTCACCTTGTTTTCTCCTCCACCACACATGCTTGTTTCTTAACTTTGCGTGTGAGGGGTGATATTCAGGCATGCACAAATCTGAAGTCAGTTGACTGTGAGGGCATAGGATTTGGATGTCTGAATCTTGTTGCGAATGTTTCAGTTAATCCTTCTCTTCCCCCTCTTTGTTCTCCTTCTTCATTAAAATCTTGATCTAACTCACATTATTTGCTAAAGTACCTGATACCTTCCATTACTTAGACCTTTCTAAGAAGCTGAGAGGCACATATGTGGTATTGACATCTTGTTTTTAGCTACATTGGTGTAAGTTCTTTCAGGTCTTCCACGTCATTTAAACACTCTTTATTGTTCCCCAAGGTTCATCAACTTTATTTATAACTCTAAGCTACTATATCTCTTTCCAGGTCTGCTGTCTTCGTTCAGTTAAATCCTTTTTATTCCTTTAGATAAGCTTTCCTGGCAGAATCTTGTTAAATTCACATGACTACCTCATATTATCTGGAACTCCAGTGAGATAGTCCTTTAAGAGCTTGTATCTGAAACTATTATAAAGTACGTTCTGTGATTTTAATATAAGTGTATTTTGGTGCCCGGGTGTTTATTTAATATAACCTCGGTTCACATTTAACTTCTTTATTAGACTTTAATTACATAACACAGCATATAGCCATTGAAAATGTGCTCTTGCTTTGGGAATTGAATAAAAAGTTTATGACTTCAGTTTGTTAAGAAAATTTTATTGCCTATTTGTACTTTATTTTCAGAAGTTGAGTGTGTTATAAATTCATTTTAAATATTTTTATATAAAGAAAGAAAAAAAAGAGAAGAAAGTAGGGTTAGAGTACAGAGTACATTTCTACCAAACTGAAATGTGTCCTGTGCTTCAGAATATATGTAGTCTCAACACTGGTTATTAGAATTGTGTAGTGTTGAATTTTTCCTGGTGGGTGGTTTGTATTCTTATTAGAATTTTCAAGTCATAGCGAATATTAAATGATGTGCATTTCCAGAGGGACACCAGTGGGGTGCATATGAGTAAATATATTCTGTTTATATACTCATACTAAGCTTAGAAAGTGTTTTTTATTAGAAATTATGCTAATTTTATGGAAATATTATGATTTCTTGGGTTAGCAATTGGTGCTAATTTTATGGAAATATTATGATTTCTTGTGTTAGTAATTGGTATTTTTCTCTCTCCCTCCCTCCCTCTCTCCCTCTCTCTCTCTCTCTCTCTATATATATATATATTTTTGCTATAAGGTCTGTGTGCCTGCTGGAGAGACAGAGAGAGACAGTGAGAGAGAGCGTGAGAAATTGCACCCCCCTGCCCCAGGGGAGATGGTCATGCTGCAGTCCTTTATCCACCATTCTCTTCCTGGGATTTTAGACACAAACACATATGCGACTGGCCTGAGATTCAAGTCACCGCTTCTGGGACTCAAACCGCGGTTGACCATGTGGGAGTCCAGTGCCTTAACCACCACACCAACTGCTGGCCCTGAATAAACTCTATCTTTTGAACCTCCTTTCACACTTTCTCTAGAATATAGCCTATTCCTATGATGTACTTGCATTGCTTACCCACCCTCCGTCTATTAATAATACGCTTCAGTTACTGAAAGGAGTATTTCAACTTCAAGTGAGACTCAGCTCTCAATGACTTCCTAATAACTTCAAAAATACATAGGGTTAAATTTCCAACCAAAAATTCAAAGAGAAATTTGAATAACTTTTTTCTTTAATAGGTATTAGATGTTTAAGTGATATCCACATTTTAATCTTTTCTTTTTTTCTCAAAAGTGAATAATTGTTCATTTCCAGTGAGCCATACTATGGAAAACAACTGCTTTTGTCTGGGAAGACATTTTCAGTGGTTGAATGGTGATTATTCTGATACCATCTGAGATATAGTGTCGGGTCCTAAATAGTATGGTTCACTTTTCCTTTGTATTAACAGTGACCTCTGCATTATCATTTCAGTCTGAATTGATAGAACTTTGAGTATATACAATCTAGACCTGTTTGAGGCATTGAAATGTTAAGAACTCTGTGGAAATGCCATTACTTTTTCATCAAAGCTTGTTTAAAATTAATAACTATTGAACTATAAAAGCAAAAGAGAAATAAGATAATTACCTTTTATAACATCTTCAAATAATGGTTAAAATGTTTGCTCATTATAGAAAAATCAAGAAATACAAAATAAAATAACAAGCAATCCCGTCAGCCAGAAATTACCAGTATTGACATAAGCATATGTATCTTTCCAGACAAACTCTGCGTTCAGTATAAAGCAGCTCTGACAAGCTCTGCATGAGGGAGCCCCCAATAAAAAGCAGCTATTATTGCAAGTTGCCATTTTGGTAAAAAAAAAATCTTACTAATATTGTGAATGTAACACTTATAGTCAGTGGCATTTTAAATTTATTTTTAATACTTTTGTTAATTAGTATTTTAGAGTATAATTCTATTTTAATAGCATTTTTAGAAGAAAAAATATGGTTAACTCAGCCTAGTCTCTCCCACTGATTGTTTTTTCCTTAAAATTTAATTTTTTTTTTTTTAAATGAAGCAAATAAGGACCAGCAGATGGCATAATGGTTATGTTGCTGGACTCCCGTGCAGTTGACTACCGTTCAAGTCTAGATCCCAGCAGCTTAAACTCATGGGTCATATGTGTGTGGAGAGGAGAATGGGGGAGAAGGGGTTGCTACATGGCCATCTCCCGCAGGTGATTTCTCACTTTCTTCTCTCTGTCTCTAGGGCAAGTGTGTGTGCCCTATAGTAAAAATCCCTCTAAAAAAAAAAAAAAAAGCAGCAGCAGATCCAGGTAAATTTAAACTGCAATATTGTAAGAAAAATGTGCAGTATAGAGGCCAGCCAGATTGCATGGAGGTTAATGTAGCTGGATCCCACATAGCTGACTGCAGTTTAAATCCCAGAATGGGTGGCTTGTAAATCAGGCCGGGCACATTTGTCTGCAAGCCCAAAATCTTAAGAAGAGAGTGGAAGAGAAGGGACTGTGGTGTGGTCCAATTGCCTTTCAAGGTGCTCTCTCACTTTCTGTCTCTCCTTCTCTCCTTCTGGTGAATGCGCATACCCAATAGCAATTATTTTTTGAAAAATGCAGCAGAAGAATTTGGGGAAATAAGGTTTCTTCTAAAATACACTTAGGCCAAAGTGTAATAGTCTCAAGCATGACTAATTTGACTACTTTATTCTGTTCATGTAAAAGTAAATCAAGTCTTGAGGGAGTGGATGAGAATATTTAAAGTTTTTTAGATCCCAAAATTCTGTGATACTAAAGTCTTAATTTAATATCAAATTATAGAATTATGAGCTAGAAAGAACATAGACAATTCTGCAAGGAATGTTAGTCTCCAAATACCAACAATGTAGTGCTCTCATACCTCCTTCTAATTTTTACACTGTCTAAAGAAAGAATTGGAAATGTATTTGAAAATGTTTAACAGAGATAGGTGTTTTCTGATACACAGCAAATACTTTGATGTTTCTCTGAAAAAAAATAATGTCTGTCTTCAAAATAATTAGTTAATTGATTTTAGTTTTCTGGTTTTGGTTTGTTGTTTGTTTTTTGTTTTTTGTTTTACTTATAAAGGTGCCAAATAATCACCTGCTCCAGAAAACCGTACAAAAGGCCGCTGTAGCTACTAACTCCAACTTGCAGTCCTCAGCTTTGATCTCTCCTTTTTATATTTGATAATGGAGATGCAATTAAAAACCAGAATAGAACTCTTAGGTGCATTCATGTAAGATTTAGACTCCGGTTAGATTGATATTTGCCAAGTGTGACACATTTTGTCACAGGACAAAAATCTCTTTCTTGTCTTTGCATATTTTAAAGAGGATTTGTTTGAATTCTGAGTGGCATATTCCTCTCCTTTAAGGTCTTTGATTTTGTTAAAATTGTGAGTCCTTGAGACCAGCAGGTGGCGTGGTGGTTAAGGTGCTGGACTTTTACATGGTCAACCCCAGTTCTTGTCTAGGACCTGGTGACTTGAAAATCATGCCAGGCACTTGTTTGTGTGTGTGTGTGTGTGTCCACAATTCCAGAAGAAAAGGGCAGAAGGGATTGTAGTGTGTTCATTCCCCTGGAGGATGATTTCTCCCTTTTACCTCTTACTTATTGTCTCTCTCCAGTGAGTACACAGGCCCTATGGCAAAAAAAAAAAAAAAAAAAAAAAACCCTAAAAATAAATATATAAATAAATAATCATGATTACTCTGTTGTACTAATGTGCTGAACTCCCACATTTCTCAAAACTCTTGTGGTTTGGTTCAAGTCAACTAATGCTACAGAACCTCTTTGGCTGGACCAGACTGTAAGTGATTAAAGGAGCTTGATTCCACACAGATGACTTCTGTTCAAATCTCGGCCCTGGCAGCTTGAAAAACATGTCCAGTGCATGGTGTGGGTGAGCCCCAAATCCTCATAAGATGGAGAAATGGAGAAGGAATTATAATGTGACTACATTTCACTGGGGGTTTCTCTCTCTCTCTCTCATTTGTTTTCTCTTTCTCCCTTCCTCTCTGGTGAGTGTAGGCACCTTCTGACAATTAAACAAACAAACAAAAAACAAAATAAAGAACTTTGGCATTGATATGCTATTATACCTCTATTGCAGATTTAAGTGTACACAGCAAGTCTCATGATGACTAAATGTCTCTTAGCGGTTCATTTTTTCCTACTTGGTCCACTGGCATAGATTCCAAATACAGCTCAATGCTATCACTGAAGATTTAATTATGAATAAATTTAGAATTTGCTCTTATGCATGATTATCAGCATCTGCTATTACTCTGCTCATAGCTGGTCAGGATGGCATTTTGTTATCTGGTCACAATTATGTTAACTAGCTAGCAAAGCTATCTGTATTACAGTGTGCCAACTTGGTCTTACTCTTAGAGCTGATTTTTTTTTTTTGGGGGGGGGTTTGCTATAGGACACGTACGCTCACCAGACAGAGAGAGACAGAGAGACAGAAAGTGAGAAATCATCTTCCAGGGAGGATGGCCATGCTGCAATCCCTTCTCCTCCGTTCTCTTCTCGGGATCTTGGGCACACATGAACACACACCCGACGTGAGTTTAAGCCACTGGGGCCAGGACTCGAACCGTGGTTGACTATATGGGAGTCCAGCAACATAGCCATTATGCTAACTAATAGTCCCTCTTAGAGCTGATTTTTAACAGTGACTTTTATTCTCACCTCTAATAAATGTTTAACAATTAAGTTTTGAACCAGAGAGTTTCCCACTTAAACCAAATTACTTTAAAAAGAGTCAACATAAAGTTTTTGTGGGGTCAGTGTACTGATACTGAAAGCTGTGATGGCTGAGGTAGTAAATTTTGAACAGTAGGTGTAATATGACAGTATTTATACCCACAGTTGTAAGAAAATGCTTACTATATGTTTAATTTTTAAAAAAATGAGGGAGGGAGTCCCATACTGCAGTGGTTAAACACTTTGAATATAGCACCAGGTCCCCATGACTATGGCCAGTTATAGTTCAAATCCTGGCCCCAGCACCAGTAACTTTGGAAACATACTGAGCGCAAGTGTGTGTGTACCCCAAATCCTGATGAGTTGCAGAAACAGGGGGAAAGAATTGTAGCATGACTATTCCCTGTTGAGAGGTGCTTTCTCTCTCCCTCCAACCCTCTTTCCAGCAAGCACAAACATCCTCTAACAATAAAAAATAAAAATAAATAAATGTAAAGGGTTTTTTTGCCTTTTTTTTTTTCCAGATTATTCTGTTGGTAGAAAGAAGGTCTTTTTTTCTTTGTTAGGAAAAAGACGAGGGAAATTTTAGTGAAGTAACTGCAAAGCTACATGACAAAGGTCATGGGTCTAGGAGGACAAATGATTGAGCCAGTAATTTTAACAAAAAGTACACCGTTTATTTTTTTCAAGAATTATTTTATTTTTAAAATTTTATTTACTCATTCATTTATTTTATTATTATTATTATTATTATTATTATTATTTAATTTTGACTACAGAGAGAGAGAAAGTGAGAAAGCAAGTCACCAGGTCCAGGACTGGAACTATGGTTGGCCATGTGGGAGTGTTCAGCACCTTAACCACAACACCACCTGCTGGTCCCAGTACACAGTTTTGATGTGGCTTTTTTCTTTTACTTTTCTTCCATGGGAAAGGGGAACTCATTTTTTTCTATGTGAAAGTAAGAGTTGTTACTGAAGAGAGAAGTCCTTCTCGATTACAACTCAAACCATCTCTGTCAGTTACTAGATCTATCATATATAAATGAGGTGATTAATACAGCATAGAACTCAATATTTTATGTTGAATGATTTACTCGATACAATATGCATACACATTTGAGTTTCAACCACAGATATAATGCATTTGCATTAGGTTGCCCCTCAGATGGGATCTGAAACACCACTGAGGTGTTTCACAAGAAAGCACTTCTATGAATAGCTTAGGGGAGATTTTAATTAGACCCATGCCACTAGTAAACTCACTTAATTAAAAAGAAATGTTAGAAGGACCAGCAGGTGGTGTAGCGGTTACATCACCGGACTCCCACATGGCCAACCACAGTGTGAGTCCTGGACCCTGTGAGCTTAAAATCACTCTGGGTGCATGTGCATGCATGCCCAAGATCCTGGGAAAAGAATGGAGGAGAAGCGATTGTGGGGGTGTGGCTATGCTCCTGGGGTGGCGGGGAGCGGTGGTGGTAGTGATTTCTCACTTTCCCTCTCATTATGTCAGTCTCTCTGTCTTCTGTCTCTCTCTCTCTCTCCCGGGCTAGTACACACACACCCTGAGGCAAAAAAAAAAAAAGGAAAGAAAGAAAAAAAAAAGGAATTTTAGAAATCTCATGATCCAAGAAATATTTGGGAGACCTTTATTAACACGGCAGGAATTTTTCCTTGACTAAAATTTTTAGAAGAAATCCAATGATTGTACATTTCTTTTCCAAAATGTATTACCAAGTCAATATTAAAATGTTGTGGAGGGACCATCAGATGGCATAATGGTTAAGTTGCTGAACTCCCACATAGTCGACTACAGTTTGAGTCTTGGACCTTGCAGCTTAAAACTCATGCCAGGTGTGTGTGTATACATGCCCCAAATCCCAAGAGGAGCATGGAGGAAAAGGGGTTGTGGCATGGCCAGGCCCCCAGGGGTAATTTCTCCCTTTCTGTCTCTTTGTCTCTCTTTATCCCTCCAGTGAACACATGTGCCCTATAGCAAAAATCTCTCTTAAAAAAAAAAAAAAAAAAAGTTGCTGGCATGATATTCCTTCTCTCTCAATTTCTCTCTGTATTATTTTTTTTTCCCAGCTTGTCCTTAGGTAGAGCATATTGTGCTAGTTTTGAGAAACTGGATTTCAGGATGACACACATGATAACTCTGCATTAATATCACATCTGTTTTTTTTTTTTTACTTTTTTTGCCTTTAGACTTGACTGTGAGCCCAAACAACACAATATGTTACCATTTAATTTTATAACATGCCATTTGCACAGCTTTTCCTTTCTTTACAACAGCTGTATTAATGGAACTGCTAAAATAAATCTATTGATGGTGAGGCAAAAAAGGGAAATAATGCCACCAATGAGGGTCTAGACTTTTGATTATTTAAAAATTCTTTCTGAGTTTCACTCTTAGATGGAAAGAGATGGAATGATGGAAAGAGAAGGTGAGATAAAATACCACTGATACTATTAATGATTTACTGTACTGTCCAGAAATTAGGCAAGTGCTTATTTTATGTTAAGTATGGGCTTTGTCACTTCCTTTTGAACCTGAAATTCCTTTTTTGAGATGATTTGGCTTAAGGGAATGGAATAGTATAGATTCATACATTTAATTTGAAAAACATTTTTTTCCCTGTCTTTAAAAAATAAAATGTAACAGACTGCATTTGGCGCACCTAGCTATCATTGCAATTTGGAGACATGAAACTTTTGGGTTTTATTAGCAGTTGCAGGTTTCAAAATCTTTCCCTGTAGGACATGGTTTCATTATTTTGTTCTCTGCAGATCCTATACTCTAAATGTTTTATTATTTTTCTTTTGAAATAAAATTTCAATTCTATTATATATATATCCCTGCCAATTAAAATTTCTTGTTAAAATTAGACAAGCCTCGCTGTAAGCAAAGAAGTGGTATACTTTTGTTAGTTTGTGGGGAGAGCGGTAGAGAATAGTGAGTAAATGGCCAATATCTTTAGGCTTTTGTAAATATTGGAAATATTGTTTAGTATAATTTATTATAAAGATGACTAGATATTTGGACCCTTTGAATTTAAGAACCTCCAGATCTCACATAGAAATAAAAATATAAAAAAGCTATGTAAGTAAGCTTCAATATCCAAAAGTAATCTCAGGTTTTAAGGAAGATATAATGATTGTATGACTGTAAGTGGTCTCTACAAGTGAACATTGCTCTTTTTTTTTCTTTATTTCAACTGTTCATTCCTTCAGCCCTGTCTTTAAAAAATAAAATGTAACAGACTGCATTTGGCGCACCTAGCTATCATTGCAATTTGGAGACATGAAACTTTTGGTTTTTATTAGCAGTTGCAGGTTTCAAAATCTTTCCCTGTAGGACATGGTTTCATTATTTTGTTCTCTGCAGATCCTATACTCTAAATGTTTTATTATTTTTCTTTTGAAATAAAATTTCAATTCTATTATATATATATCCCTGCCAATTAAAATTTCTTGTTAAAATTAGACAAGCCTCGCTGTAAGCAAAGAAGTGGTATACTTTTGTTAGTTTGTGGGGAGAGCAGTAGAGAATAGTGAGTAAATGGCCAATATCTTTAGGCTTTTGTAAATATTGGAAATATTGTTTAGTATAATTTATTATAAAGATGACTAGATATTTGGACCTTTTGAATTTAAGAACCTCCAGATCTCACATAGAAATAAAAATATAAAAAAGCTATGTAAGTAAGCTTCAATATCCAAAAGTAATCTCAGGTTTTAAGGAAGATATAATGATTGTATGACTGTAAGTGGTCTCTACAAGTGAACATTGCTCTTTTTTTTTTCTTTATTTCAACTGTTCATTCCTTCAGCATCTAATATATAATAGGCCATATGTCAGACTGAATGAAAACTCATAGTCTCTGTTCTCGAAGAAGTTAAGAGTCTAGAGATGGACACAGTTCTTTGGAAAGTAATTATAACACATTGGGATCAATGCTATTACAAGACAGTACTAAAAATAAAAGGGATACCTAGTAGGGCCATCCAAACTAGGCTGGAAGGTTCTAGAAGAGCTTCTTGACCAAAGTGATTTATCAGTTGAGAACTGCAGAACAGGAAGGAGTTATCTAAAGGAAGAGTATGTATGAGGTAGGAAAAGAGTGAGCACATTATCAGAAAAATGGAACAGAAAGTGTTTTGAGAAAAATGTGGATTTAGTGAAATTTATTCAAGTGTTCAAGTGTATAAACTCTGAAAGATAACGCTATAGGGGTAACTTGGAATGGAACCATAAAGAACCTTGCCTTATTGTGATTGTAGGAATTATAAAGGGTGTAACATGATCCGGTTTGTGGACCAGAAGGTTCACTAGGCACTAAGGAAAACAGCATAAGTGAGATACAAAGTCTGGAGGCAAGGAAGCAGGTTAGAGCCCATTGCAGAAGCCAAAGAAAGAGAAATGGTGTCTGAAATAAATTAACGGCAGTTTGAGGATGAAAAGAAGTATAGAAATGGAATATATTGACTATATTTAGGAACTGGTTATAGTTTGAAAATGGGAAAGAAGTGATGATGGAGCCAAGATTATTGTGGACCCCCCCATTGTGGACCCGTAGGCTTGTACTTCATTCATAGATGGCCATAGACCACTAGATAAACACAAATGACCATGAAGAAAACCTGGGTTACAGAAAACCTCCGGATTTGTTGGACTGGCCTGATACTGCAGTGGTTAAGGAGGCTGGATCTGAGATGGTCCAATGTAGTTCAAATCCTGGCCCCAACAACTGGAAAAGCATGGGTGCATGTGTGCCCCAAATCAAGATAGGATGGCAAAAAGGCAGGAGAAGGGTTTGCGGAATTATCTTACCCATTGGGGAGTTGCTTTCTTTCTCTTTTTCTGTCTGTCTCTGTCTCTCTCTCTCTGATGAATACATGCTCCCTCTGGCGATTAAAAACATGGAAAATAAATAATAAGACTTTAAAGTCTGCACTAAAAAAGAAATGTATGCTTTCTCTCTCTTTCTTTTTTTAAGAAAGATGTTTTTCTATAGGGCATGTGTGCGTCCCAGAGAAACAGAGAAAGGCAGAGAGACAGAAAGCAAGAAATCACTTGCCAGGAGGATGGCCACACTGCAATCCCTTCTTTCTCAGTCTCCTCTCAGGATTTTGGGCCTGCACACACAAGTGCTTAGCACGAGTTTAAGCCACCGGGCCCAGGATTTGAACCATGGTTGGCCATGTGGGAGTCCAGTGATGTAACCATGATGCTTCTGCTGGTCCCTGTATACTCTCCTGATCCCTTAAACAATCTGTTTATTTCAGAATAAATCTGTGTGAGACACAGTGAAACATGGTAGTTTCTATGTATCTGTGTCCTTTTAATTATGGCCACCAGAGGCAGCATGAGATGCAATCAATGTTATATTTTGCAGGCAGACTGCCTCTGTTTGCGTCTGATTCATCTGCATTTTTTTCTTGAACTACATACTTAAGTACTTATTTTATTGAGGAAAGTGTCAACCTCATAGTGTAATGGAAAAAAAAAATCTAACACATTATGAGTGGTAGTGTTAAAGCATTTAGCACAAGTCCTGGAAGTGCCTCATCAATGTTTTATGAGTGGTAGTGTTAAAGCATTTAGCACAGGTCCTGGAAGTGCCTCATCAATGTTATGATACACACACACACACACACACATACATACACACACACACACTCTCACACACGTAGACACACATACATACACTGAAAACCTGGCCTTTAGGAAATTTATTGACTGTTTACATACTGAGGGATCAATGTCAATAAGGGATCAATGTTAGTTTATTACCACTTTTGAAATATTGGGTTGTCAGAAAAGTCATGACACATTTTCTCTGTGTTTTTCTATGCAAAAATGTGTCGTGACTTTTCTGACAGCCCGATAGTTCCCGCAGCATTCCCTGACAATAGTAGAATCATCAGCACTTTACCTGCAACTGTGTACACAGATACCATAGACAGCAGTTGTTCATTTCACCTTTGAGGCAATGCAGAAATGATAATAAATTACACTGATTTTTGTTTTTGCTAATTAACTTACATTTTGCTTATTTGAGTAACCGTGTATAATAACATGCATTTCAGAAGGAATATACATAATTATAATTGCTACGATGTTTTAATATCTCTATAGGTCCAGAATAATAAAATGCAAATGAATTAAGCTTGGAGGGCTAAACCTTGTTAATTGCTTTGTGTAGATGTTAAAGACCTTGCAAGGTAAGAATTTTATAGATAGCAATATTGAGCCTTAAAAATATTAGTTAGAGCTGGCTCTGTGAGGCAGCCAGATTCCACATGGCCATCCTCATGGTTCGAATCCCAGACACGGTGAATTGAGGATCATGCTGGGCACTTGTCTGTGCATTTTAAAAATCCCAATAGGGTGGAGAAATGAAGGAAAAGGGATTGCAGCATGACTATTCCCCATGGCGAATGCTTGCTTCCATTTCCTTTTCCTCTTCCTCTCTCTCTGTCTCTGTCTCACTGGCACATACCCTCTGGTAAAATTTAAAATATATATTAAATAAATTGTCTAATACTTACAGCTAAAACAGTGAAAGACTTAGGAGGTAAATTTAGAAGTCTCTTAAGTCTTTAATTAAGTTTAATTTTAAATAAAAACATGAATTTATAAATTATTTAATTTTTATAGCTTCCATACAGTGCAATTATCATTGGCTTTCATTGTGACTTAAATATTAGATAAGTAGACTCAATGGTTTGGTGCTGACTTAATTGCTACATCTTGAATCTGAATGAAACTTAATTTTACTTACACCATTTATATTTGAAAAACAGGAATGGCAAGACATTATATCCTTTGTCAGGAGTAGCCCCATCCAAAGTGTAACATGTTTTTAAAAGAATTATGTATTTAATTTTATTTATCACTATTATTACTATTTTTTAATTTGACCATAGAGAAAGAAAAAAGAGGGAGCGTGAGAAAGTGAGCCACCAGGTCTGGGACTCAAACCATGGTCAGCCATGTGCAAGTCCAGCACCTTAACCACCATGTTACCTGTTGGCCTCCAAAATGTAACATTTTTGAAAGAGCATTCCAGGAGAATATTTCCTAGATTATTTAAAGTTGTGAAAACATACCATAATAAACTTCATTTCATCCTTCCATGTCAAAGAGGTTGGGCATATTTATAATCTGTAAAAAGATTATAATCTGTAAAAAGAAATTCAACTGTGCTTTCACTCTTTTTAAATAATTTCCTTTATTTATTAATAACATAGATATGCACTGTCAACAACAGTCTTAAACTGACTTTTCTAACATTTATTTAGCAAAATATATCAAGGTATCAGTTATCTGTCATTTGTAACTTGATAGATGTTTATGTCTTTTCTCATGCTTTGTTAATAAGTGATATGTTTCCAGGAATTGAAAAAATACCTGTGTATTATACTTGGTCTGATATATAACACAAACACCACCCACCACACACAACAAAAAAAAAAAAAAAAAAAAAAAAAAAACTTGCCAGAGGTTTTGTGTGCTCACTAGGAAACAGTGGGAAAGGACAGAAAGAAAAAGAGAGAGAAAAACAAAGGGAAAGTGAGAAGTGTCCCCATAGGGAATGTCACACTGCAATCCTGCCTCTCTACCTTTTCTCCATTCTGCTGGGACTTCGGGCATGCACATACATCCTTGTGCTTTTCAAGTCATCTGGGCAAGGATTCAAACCACAATCAGCATGTAGAATCTACCTGCCTTAATCACTAGTCTATGGGGCTAGCCTGTATTTAATACTTTTGAATTCAAACAATTTTCCCTCATCGTGAAACAGGGATTGACTTGAGGCTGTTCTTTCTTTCTTCATAAGAATCTTTAAAACAAACAAACAAACAAAAAACCCCACATTTCTTTCTTTTGTGAGCAAACAAACAAAAAAACAAACAAAAAAACCCACATTTCTTTCTTTTGTGAAAAAGAGAAACATCATGAACACCCAGGCAGGGTGATGGGCATGAGTATGTCTGGCATACGCAAGTGGACCTGGGAATGCAACACCTTCTGCCATGTGGCCTCCAGAATTGCGAAGTGTTGCACCTACGTCTGCACCACTGCTGCTGGGCTTACTTCTAAGAATCTAAGATTTGGTTTCTCTTTAAACTTATTTTTTTTTCCTAAGATTTCTTTATTCAAAAAATCAGGATATAATTGTAAGTGATAAATTCAGCAAATGTCTTTTGAGCATAATTTATAATCGATACAAATAGCATATTCATTACTGCCAAACCTTTTTTTTTTGGTAGAGGTTTTCGCTATAGGGCGCGTGCACTCGCCAGACAAAGAGAGACATAGAGACAGAAAGCGAGAAATGACCCCCCAGGGGGGATGGCCATTCTCCTCCATTCTCCTCTCAGGATCTTGGGCACGTACGCACACACGCCCGGAGTGAGTTTTAAGCCAACAGGTCCGGGACTCGAACTGTGGTCAACTACATGGGAGTCCAGCGACATAGCCATTACACTAAATGCTGGTCCCACTGCCAAACTGAAATTTGAACACAGAAATAAAAATTTCATTTCTTTACACTTATGTTTATAATAAATCTCTGGCAACAAGCTCTGTTTTGATTTTAGTTGTTTGAAAGACTTATGTACTTAATCTAATATATTCTCTTGCTATGTGGCAGATTATTGTGAATTCTCAATTATTTGATTATCACAGGCTAATAGTTACGTTTATAGAGACTTGAAATAAATAAATATATAATACTTTGTAATGGAATTTGAGGTAATCATACCAATACATATAGAAAAATGATTAACTAGATTAATTAGAGTAATGATTAATTTCTGTTTATAATCTTTCCTTAAATTTGTAGGCACAATTTTACATGTTCCAGAGTTTACATATATATTCTTTATTTATTTGGAGCTGATAAAATAATAATTTAATGATGAAATATTTAGAGATGCACTATTAATGAATTGTTACATCATTTTCCATGGTATCTTGAGAATCCAAAAGTCTTCTAATAAACCAAAGACAGCATGGTATCTTAATATTGAATTTGCAAGCAGATAATTAAAGCACTTATTTTACCAAGACCAGTGGTGAGAACTGAAGTGTTAACAATAAAGTAAAAATAAAACTTTAAAATATAGTAAGAAAAACATGTATTCAAGTAATACTCAGAAAAAAATGAGAAGAGGGAGAAAATCCACTCAAAAATAAACTTTTCTCTCTACCATTTTCTTTATTACTTACCATAATGTTTTTCTGTTTTAAAACAAGTTTCTGAAATACTTCTCTTCTCAAAGGCAATACTTTTGGGTATGTTTTTGTTGGCAATGCTTTACTTGATATGCTTCCAAATATGCCCTTAAAATGAATATTTTGCTTATTATGACTTTACTTTCTTAGAACTCCACCTCAAAAGATATATTGAGCATATATTCAGCCGAATTTCGAAAAGTATTCACATTTGTATTCACTTTTAACTAGTGCCTTCTCTTCTTATCATTTTCTGGCTTTTAATCACTCCTATGGTCACTACTTAAAACCGACCTATAAAATTTCCGTACAACAAAAAGCAAATCACTTCACCCATGTCTACCAACCCCCTGTATTAGAATCAAACACAGTCTATAAACCTTGTAAAATAGCCTCAATCCCCAACATCCAAATTTAGACCTATATCTCTTCTTTAGCTGCATGAGCATCTTTTAATTTATATTTTATTTTTATTATCTATTTTTTACAGTGATTTTTGTGTGCCCTTTGTGGAGAAACAAAGAGAGATATAGAGTCAGAAAGAGAGAAATCACTCTCCAAGGGAGATGGTCATGTTGCAGTTCCTTCTCCTCTTAGGATTTTGGGTATGCACGCACACATGCCCAGCACATTTCAAACTGCCAGGTTTGGGACTTGAACCACGGTTGGTCATATGGGAGTACAGTGATGTAACCACTATGACATCTGCTGGTCCCAGTGAGCATCTTTTTAAACCATCTTTCTCTCTATCCTTTCAGTGACAAACAATATGTGTGAACAAAGGCCTGAAGTGGGGAAATACTTCATATGTATAGGTAATAGCATTTGGTATAGAGGAAGCAAGAGACAGTGTGGGAGAAGATTCTAGTCAGGGAATCAATCACAGCTTTTCAAAAATGTCTTTCAAAGTAAAATTAGGTCACTCCAGTTTAAGATAAGTAGATCTTAGGACATGTTTTCCCTGAAATGCATAAAAGTACCCAGTTATAACTGCTTTTGAAACCAGAAGCCCAGATTTATCTTCTTAAAAGTTAAATTATTACTAAATTAATAATGAACAAATAATTCACTTATGTTCATTTATACTTATGTAATCACTCTGTTTTGCACTGCAAAAACTTAATTTGATAGTCTTCATTATTAAAATTTTTCCTTTTATGGTGATCATGTCTAACCTCCCCCAATCCCTTCTTTTGTCATGTTTTACTCAAACTTGCAATGCTCATGTGTGGAAGGAATAAATTTTAAACACACTGAAGCACAAATAAGATAGACTTAAGGTTGCGCCCAGTTCTTAGAGATCTCTTGGAACTACAGCTATTCTCTCACTGACACTGGTACAGCAGGGTATGCAAGGCCCTGCAAGTGGAGCTATCACTTGTCCTAAAGGTGCTTCTTAAGCTGCTGTGACTCCCTGTTCCAAACTTTCTCCCATACTGCCTCTGGCTTCCTCTACACCCATCAGCCATTACCTAGACATCTGTCGTATTTCCAGCCTCAGCCCTTTGTTCACACATATTCTTTCCTGTGTCTCAAATGTCCTTTCGCCTGAACCTATTCCTTGAGTACCTGCATTTATTTTTCAGGACAGTTCAATGTCACTCCATAAATAAAGGCTCTTGTTTTCTAGTTCTGCTAGTCCTGTCAGCACCTTGCCATAAAACACCACCACACATTTAATGAGCTCCTCTATTTGGTGGATGTTGTGAGGGGCTCTGGGAATGAAGTCCAATAAAACATAATCCTTGCTGTTGAGGACTTCCAGTATGGTGAAAACTTGCTGGTGGAAGTGTTTATTCCTTTTTAACAACACTTTTACTGTTTCTTAAAAAATACATGCTTAGCAGATAGACAGTGGTGCAGCATGCCTCTCTGAGAGGCTGATTCACATGGGAGGTTTCAAGATTTGTCTCTGGAAATCTCGCTAAGCATACCAGCCACATACTTGCCTGTTATCTGGAGTGCACTGGGGCTAGGGGTGGGTTACATGTTGGGACCCTGTTCAGGGTGCTGTCTCCCTGTCTTTGTTTCTCTCTTTCTCTGTTTCTCTTGCTCAAGGAAGACATAAATAAATAAACATTTAAAAATTACATGTTGTAGACCAGCAAATGGCGTAATGGTTATGTCATTAGATTCCCATGTAATAGACCACAGTTTGAGTATGAACCAGTGAATTGAAATTCACACTGGGTGTGTGTGAGTGTGTACTACCTAAAATCCCTAGAGGAAGATGAGGAGATGGGATTGAGGTGTGGCCATTCCCCCACCGGGGTGGGGGATGATTTCTTGCTTTCTGTCTGTCTGTCTGTCTGTCTGTCTCTCTCTCTCTCTTTCTCTCTGGTGAGCACATCCATCCTATAGCAAAAATAGCTTAAAAAAAAAGTACATGTTGAGTTGGCTTTCCATTAGAAGACAGTGAGCCCTTTCTCAAGGATTTGACATCTCATTGCAAATAGACCTAGAAACTTAGGGCAAAGGTTATGAAGCCAGACCACCTTGGCTCAGCATGGTCTCTGATCAGCTAAATGTGTGGTTTTGGATAAGTTACCTGCCCTTACTAGGTTTCAGTTTTCTCATTAGTAAATAGTGGCTATTCTGTTTTGTTTTGTTTTACTATCATTATTATAATATTATAGCTGGTACAAAATCATTATTTTTAGTTATTGGGTTCAGATTGTAAATGACAATTAACTTTTTGTTAGATAGCTTGAAATTTATCCTAAGAGTAAATAGAAGTCATTACGATCTAAAAAAATAAAACCAGTAAAATCATAGCAACATTTGGAGGCATGTTTGCATTAATATTCACTGACCTATTTGTATTCAGTTTACTACCTTTTCATCTATAAAACCTTTCTTTACTTGGAATATATTTTATATTAGCTTCTCTAGTGAGTGAGCTTGTACTTCTTTCGTTGAGATTTGATATGGACAGTGATTTTAAGCAAATGTGCTTGTTTTTCAGTGAATAGCTAATACGCATACATGCTACTGTTAAGCTGTCAGAATATTGTTTTATGATTGATGTTAGTTTTTAAATGATCTAAAAGTATTGATTTATGAAAAAATACAGTTTTTAATCAGTAGAATACAAGGCAAAGGATGAGAATACAGAAAACTCAAGTCAACCCCAAAACAATCACTTAACAGTATCTTCTATGCCTATTGGGTATTAATATATTGTAGATTTTAACTAAGGATAATGCAGAACCTCTGAGTAAAGATACCACTGAAATAGAAATTTAGTCTTAAATCTGCTTCTAAACTTCACATGTGATGTTATTGAGCATCAGTTCCTTTATTTGAGTAAATTTTGTATGAAACCCATCCAATAATATGATCCTAAATACCTATAGTATGATTTCAAATACCTATTTAAAAATTATTCTCTATTAGGAAGAATATTTGTTCTATTTCTTTCCCATATTTTTTATTCTTTTCCCATCTGTCTTTCTCAGTTATAATCCTCATAAAACACTGACTACATTTCAGTTTCTATTCTGAGATCTTTACATAAGTGTCCTTTTCCTCACAATAACTTAAGAATTATGTATTACTATGACCATGGCATTGTGGAAACTAAAACAATGGAAAGTAATTTGCCCAAGGTCAGCTCCACTAGTGCCTTGCTCTGGGATACAAAGGCAGGAATCTTGGTTCTACTGGGTCATCGGAAAAGTCATGACACACATTTTTGCATAGAAAAATATGTGTCATGACTTTTCTGACTACTTGATAGAATGTGTTCTCTTAGCCACTAGGCAACACTGTCCTGGGGTTCCGGTACTGCAGTAAGTCTAGAAGGGAGTCAGGAGGAGCCATGTGTGGTGTTTGTCATCAAAAAGCAGGTCCTGTTTGTAAGTAAATAACTAAAACATGAGAGAATCAGTGATAGACGATTATATAACGTGTTCGAAAAAAGAAGCTTCACTCTGCAAGCATCAGAGAGGTATTATCAAAGACTTTTAAACAGTCTAATCTATCTTGTACTACATACAAGGTAGAGACAGCCTGACAGGTAGAGCCAAAGGCGGGGTTCCATGGAGAGATGTGAGTGTCAGGATTTAAGGCTGAGTGAATTGTATAGGAAGAAGAGAACTTGTGTTGTGCTGGATTGTGAGAGCCTTTATAGAGCAGGTCAGATATTTCATCTTAATGCTACAGACAATGTGGAACTATTAAAGTGTGCTAGGCATTATATTCACATATTTGCAATATTTTAAAGATGATAATGTTCGTGGTAGTGTAGAAGAAAGTAATTCTCCATGGACTAAAGGCTGTTGTTAGACTTTACTTTATGTCCAACATTGACAAAAAGAGGAAATCTATAGAGTGTACAATAAAAGTTAGTTGTTTAAAAATAAAAGAGAACAGAATCTGCAACTTCAATAAATAAAGAAGTGCATGGGGGAAGCAACGGATGGCATAATGGTCACTGGACACCCACATAGTCGACTGCAGTTTGAGTCCCAGACCCAGAAGCTTAAAATTCACCCTGTGTATGCGTGTATGTGTGTGTGTGTGTGTGTGTGTGTGTGTGTCCAAAATCCTGAGAGGACAATGGAGGAGAAGGGATTGTGGCTTCACCCCTGGAGAGTGACTTTTCGCTTTCTCTCTCTCTCTC
>NW_006159584.1:1807771-1838908 GCF_000334495.1 Tupaia belangeri chinensis | reverse complement strand
AAAAAAAAAAAAAGTGTATGGCAACCCTTAAATAATAGAGATACATAAAAATTCCATAAGAACTGTAAGTACTATTGTCAAACTGAAGTCTCATCTGGCAGTAGCTATTACAATCAAGCCTTCATGAAAACAGAATGTGTTTCATCGTTACTTGGTGGCCACTCATATATGGTAACAATCTTTCAGATGTGGCCCAGACTACTTGCTTTGAGAGAAAAATATTGTATTATTGTCATGCATAAAACAGTGCTGAATGTATAGTAGACCTCAATACATAGCTTTTATGGACTTTGCAGAGTGTTTGAGAAATTTTGCATTACATTTTCCCCTGTAGCATACACTTCTGTGTTCATAATTATCGTTTTAAAACTATTTCACTTTATGTGCTTACAATTATGATTTATCATTAAATTTTAAGTCTATTTCTAAAAGTGCTCTTTAGCAATTTTAGATGTAGTTATATAATTTTTATTCCTAGGATTTTCCCATAGAAACACATTGCAAATTAGCTTTCATTTACCAGAAGAAAAAAATAAATAAAAATTTAGATAAACCAGTTTTCTCTCAACATGAACTGAGAGCAACAGCAGGTGGTCCACACGCCGGGGAATATATGATAACATTCCAACTATGAGACAGGAAATTCTGAAATTGTGCAATATAAAATGGAAAGTAAAAATAGGCAAGCTGCCTAGTTTAACACTGAAGTTCATCATTTCTTTTTGAAAAGAAAAGAAGACACAGAAATTTGATGAAGAGTAAAGTATTCAGAGTTAATAGAAAAGAGAGGATGTGGTTAAGTCTTGAGCTGTCATCCATTATATTACATTATGGGTTTCAATCTTGCTTGTATTAGTCATTGTTTAGTTGTTACTGTTTGTCAGTATTTTCCTGTGCATCCATTTGTGAGGAAGGCTGACTTTAACAGCTCATTTTCTTGTCACTTTGACAGCTGGAGTTGAAATCAGTCATCTTCAATAGATCGTTTTGTACAGTGTACAATATTGTGGTCTGAATTAGCTGCTGAGGTTATGATTTATATAAGTCTTTGCTAGGCTGATTTACACTTCATTAGTCTTACCTTGACTTGGAGTGCATCTCTAAGAAGTACAAACTGAAAAAGATATGTACAAAAATTGTCAAAACATACTAAAATATTTTAAAACTAATGAAACATAGCCTACCAATCCTTGCAAAGATATTGCTTGGAAGAATCAGAAGGTGCAAGAAAGTAAATGTATTTTAATAGCCCTCCTTGCACTAAAAATTGTGTTTGTTTGGCTTTCTTTTCAGAACGCAGGAGTGCTGCATTTCAGTATAAATATGTATTAATTTTACCTGTGAAGTAACAGGCTAGGAATAAAATGCCAAACTGAACCATATATGTACATGTATGTCTATATATGTACACACAAAATAATTACTTTGAAAAAAGAATCCACAGAAATATTCTTAAACCCTACTGGATTAAGATTCTGAATATATTATATTGAATTTGATATTTTACTTTTATTACACATTTTAAAGTGTTACCATGGGTTATTATATTGATTTAATGTACTTTAAAGAAAATATTTTATACACACACACACACATAAGTGTTCTTCAAGAGGTTAATGGAAATACTTATGATAAAAAATATTAGATTTCAAAATATTTTAAAAAATAGCTATTTAATTTTATGTATTATTATTATTGTTTTTAATTTACTGTAGGGCATGTATGCTAACCAAAAAGAGACAGTAAGAGAAAGGGAAAGTGAGAGAGCAAGCCTTCAACTCCAGGACTCAAATCATAGTCAGCCCTGTGGAAGTTCAGTACCTAAGCCATCATGCCACCAGCTGTCCCCAGATTTCAAAATCTTATTGCACTAAAACATATACTTTAATTCTAGTTTCCACCAACTGTTTGAAGGCCCGTTGTGCATGTCTGCATATGTATATGTGTATATTGCTCCTTAAGGTCAGCAGTTTGGAAAGTTCAATATGATCTCTATTAGTTTCCTAGGGCTACTACAGATGACCTTAACTCTGGTGGCTAAGATAATAGAAAGTGTTCTGTCACAGATCTGTTCATCTACAAGTCTGAAATCAAGGTGTTGGTCAGGCCATGTTCCCTATAAGGCTCTATGGGGAGAAACCTCCTTTGTCTCTTCCCAGCAATCTCCCCATGCGATCTTCTGAAGGCCTAGAAATCCTTGGTACTGTTTACAGCTGTGTCATTTTAATCTCTGCTTATTTCTTCATAGACATTCTCTGTGTCTGAATTACTATTTCATTGCACTTACAAATATACCAGTCACTGGATTTAGGGCCCAACCTACTCGGTATGACTTGATTTTAATGAATCACATCTGCACTAGCCTATTTCAAAATAAGTGCAGTGTCTGAGGTTCCAGGTGAACACACTTGTTGAGGGAAGACTGTTCAACCCGATTCACTATCTAAATGTGTACAGGTAGTGGATGTTATTGTTTCATTATAACTAATAAAACATAGTCCCAGATTCCACACTAGTCTTGTCTCTATTTCAATTTGGGGTTCCAAGAATAAAATAGTACCCTTGAAAAATTCTGTTTCTTTTATATTTTTAATACCTTTATAAACAGGAATTCTTTAGGACACTCTAAACAGATCTATTTACATATTTGAGGGATTCCTATGCATCATTCCTAGAATAAAAGACAAAAATTATAGGAAAGGATGGGAAGTAAAAGAATTTTGGTCAATGGACTTTATCCCCACAATTTTCTTTATCAGCGTTATTGAGAGTGTATGTTAATTCTTAAAAATATTTCTGGCTAATTAGTTTATAAAATATAAGCCATATTCTATCAATCATCTCTCTCTCTCTCTCTCTCTCACACACACACACACGCACACACACACACACAACAAAACAAAACAAAATAAAGCAAAACTAGTGTCCTATTGGTAAAATTTACTGAATCTAACAAGAAAATTACAAATGTAAAATTCTACATGTAAATTCAAAATTGTTATGATTAAAATATAGGATGGAGGAGCTACATTTTATAGAACCACATTTGAAAATCACTTACATGTTTTCTTTGAGAGACAAGAAAGAGTCGAGAGTGTATATACAACCTAGCCACTCTACCCCAACTGTGTTTTAGTTCTTTCATTTTTTTCCCCCTTTATTCATGACAGAGTGTGAGCATGTGTGAAAGAGAGGGAAAGAAAGAGAGGAGAGGAGTACCCCATACAGGGTCTGTATAATTCCCTTCCTTTGATCCCCCAACCTTTTGGATCTTGGACACTGGAGCTCTTGCCTGACATGTTTCCAACTACACCCAGGGTTCAAACCAACATTGCCATGTGGGACCTGGCTTCTCCTGAGCAGCTTATTACCCCTGTACCACAGAACAGGCTCTGTTTTGGTTGTTTTAATGCCAAGAGGTGTTTTAACTGGTGTTTTCTCTCCTAAGTCAGAATATGCTTCAAAACTGTGTGGCAAAAATTGAACTATAAGGTTTTGAGGAAAAAAATCATGGTATCTATATGTTCTGTATTATTATGGACATTAGTATAAGAGTTCTACATAAGTTAGAGCTCCTGACATCAAGCAATCTAAAAGTCACTTGCAGAAAGTGAATATTTCTAGTCTGGAAAGGAAAATTCTGAAAGAAATCCTTGATAATAATTCTTAAATACTTGAATGACTATCATTAATTACTTGGGCTGAACTTGTTCTGGATCTAAAAAAGGTTGCAGAATCAGTTTTCAGCTTGATAAACTGTAACGGAGAATTTTCTTATTAAAATTTTTTCCCAATTCGGGACCAGCAGTTGGCATAATGGCTATGTCACTGGACTCCCATGTAGTTGACCTCAGTTCAAGTCCCAGACCCAGTGGCTTAAACTCATGTTGGGCATGTGTGAATGCGTGCCCAAGATCTCGAGAGGAGAATGGAGGAGAAGGGATTGCAGTGTGGCCTTCCCCCTGGGGGGGGTGTGTTTCTCACTTTCTGTTCCTCTGTCTCTCTCTGGCTTTCTGGCGAGTGCACGCACCCTATAGCAAAAACCTCTAATAAAAATTTTTTTTTCTTCTAAAGTCTAAAAAAACAAAAACAAAAAAGATTTTTCAAATAAAATTGATAAAAGGAAAATATCTAGTTAATATAGTTTCATCACAGAACTTTAGAGCTGGAAAAACCATAATTGCCTTTAACTATTAAATGTTGGTGAAAGTAGATTAAAGCTCACATTTGGAAGAACTATACAAACTTATTTTGAATGTGTGTAGTATCTCAAGCTCTATTTAAGGTCAATTTAAGACAGTTACCTAGTTCCCAAGCTACTGGGGAAAATGACAAAATAATTTCTCGTTTAACTTTCCAAAACACAGATGCTAATTGTATAAATAAAACTCTTTCCAAATTATTTGACCAGAATCCATAAAGCAGAAACATCTGTTGTTCAGACTCATCCAAGCTATACCTTATTCTGTATTCTGTGTTTATAAACTACAAAAGATAATGTTCACTACTTGTTGAAGTCTATAGACTTTCATGCATTATTTATAAATAGTCAGTAAAAATTTCAACTATTTGCATAATAATTGATGTTAGCAGTAAGAGTATGAGGTTATAAATAGATTCCAAGTGCCAATAAATGCCAATGGTAGAGATAAACAGAAAGAGGTGATTTTATCAGACCTGATTTAATGCTGTTTTTCTTTTATATTTCAACAAAGTCTGTGGGATCTTGGCAGTGAAAAGATAAATAGGAGCGAATTTTGCATTGTTGGAAATGAGATTTAAATTATATTTTGGTATGTGAGTATGTGCAGATAATGAGTTTAGGAATTATATATTTTTATTAGGTCAATTTAGGTCTCTTAAATAATTTAAATGTTATAAAATTTTGTATAATAAATAGAGAAAAAAAATTCACATTACATTATTCATTTTTCTTTATCAGTCATAAATCCAACTGGTATCTTTGAATGCACCTTTCGGCAGACATGGGTTATCTTTAAATTATATTGTATTGCATAATTCTGAGAAAAATTTTGTTTACACAAAATAAAATATGATTCAATATGCAAATAATATGAGTTTATTTATTTTTTTAAAGATAGAAAAGATGGAAGTCAATATTATATACCCATAGAAATTTTTTAAACTGAAACTGGTAAGATACTTTTGTTTATGAATATTTCTATAGATCTGAGAAAAGTTATTCTATGTTAATTTTTTTGTTAACTTCATAAGTTGGTCATTACTTTAATTTGCCAGAGGGTGCATGTGCTTGTCTGGGAGAGAGAGAAAGAGAGAGGGAGAGAAAGAGAAGGAAAGCACCTCCAATCAAGTGTAGTCATGCTACACTCCATTCTCCATTTCTCCCTACCTTTGGGATTTGGGGAATGCACACACATATGTCAATTACGTTTTTTCAGGCCTCTACATCCAGGGCTCAAACTGCACAGTCAGCCTTATGAGATTCAGCCACTTTCCACCCTATCACAGGCTGGTTCAAGTTGTATTTTGTATCTTTAGTATATGAGATTTGTGAATAGGCAAGGTTATTTTAAAGACTAAGATTAATATACTTTTGAGATTCTATCATCATTTTAAGTTCAAAAGCCTTTGGGTCCAACTGGTGGCATGGTGTTAAGGTGGATGAATCCACATGACTGACTTTGCAGTCTGAGTTTGCAAACCCAGCAGCTTAGAAAACACACCAGGGGTGTGTGTGTGTGTGTGTGTGTGTGTGTGTGTGTGTGCTCTAAATCCTGAGAAGACAATGGAAAAGGGATAATAGCATGGCCATCCCCACTTGGGGGTGCTTTCTCACTTTCTCTCTCCTTCCTTCCCAAAAGAAAGCCATGAAACTTGTGTGGCAATAAAGGAATATTCCTCTAGGTTTGTTGGTGTGTGCATGTGTATTTTATTTGCTGGGTACTAGGCACCCGTACTCCACCTCTGTGCCCAGTATCACATGGATATCAAAATTCAAAGGAAACAACGGATATCGGATAAATTTATTAACAGATGTAATATAATATTATTACATAGTAAATAGCAAAAACTCTCCCAACAAAAATTCAATGAGAAGTTAAACATGGTGGGAGTGAGTGTTGTTGTTCTATAGTTAACATGGGTGAGAGGGTGAGCCTGAGATGCCAGTCTCCCTCCCCCTACCTCAGTGAATTTGCTTGGTTTGAACTTCCCTGCCATACCCACAGGAGGGAGGAAGAAATGTTTGAGAAATTTCGTTGTAGCTTTGCCATAGTAAAATAATGGAAATTAAATGTCTATCACAAAGAGTGAGGAGGAGAGCTTAGTGTTAGCAGTTCAAATCAACAATGGAGTAAGACTCTTTAGCACAAGTGTGAGACAAACTCCTGGAGAGGTAAAAAGAGATATCTGGTCTCTAGCACTTAAGAATTTCATTATGCCAGGAAAACCAAGTATGTATTCATTGAAAAGTTAAAGAATAGAACTTGAGTTTTGTTAAATGACAGTAGAAGTACTACATATAAGACATTTTCAGGAAAAAACATTTAAGGTGCATAAAAAAGATTGTTATTGTCCCTGCTTGACTTTGAAGATTACAGAGTATTACAGTCAACATACAAAGATAATGTTGCTGTGACTTACAGTTTTTACAGTAATTTCTATTACTAGAATTTCCACTTTGTTGTTTGTTTCATGAAGAGAGTTCTTAAGTTTCTGATTATTGTTTTCTGCAAGAACTTAAGAACCTTATTTTATATTAGGTTCTTCTTAATTATGAACGATAAGAGAGGAGGGAAAGGATTCTACTAAGATATTCTAAAGCATTACTCCACCACTACCACCAATTTAGAAATTGAATGTTTGAACACTGGCATGTAAGTGATTCTTTAATCTTGGAGACTCTCAATTTGCTTGAGAAAGTAATGAAACAGTGAAAATATTGTGACCAGCAGTTAGCATAATGGCTACGTCACTGTACTCCCATGTAGTCGACCGTGGTTCGAATCCCGGACCCAGTGGCTTAAACTCACACCGGGCGCATGTGCATGTGTGCCCAAAATCCCGAGAGGAGAATGGAGAAGGGATTGCGGTGTTGCCATCTCCCCTGGGGGGGAGGGGTGATTTCTTGCTTTCTGTCATTTGACTCTCTCTGTCTGGCGAGTGCACACGCCCTACAGCAAAAAAAAAAACAAACAAAAAAAAACCTCTCCAAAAATATTTCAGGCATGATTATTGACACTCCAGAGGTTTTTTTGTTGTTGCTGCTGTTGTTGTTTTCTCTTCATTCATTACCTTCCTCCTTCTGGGCATGTCATAGTTCATGATCAACCTAAATCATGGGGAGAAAATTGACCACAGGGTTTCTAAACTCTTCATTTGTTTCTATTCATAGTTAGCTATTTAGTGGCAGATGCCAGTCTAATAAGGGAAAAGTTTAAAAAATGCCACATTTTGGGCTAGCCTATAGCATAGTGGTTGAGGTGGCTCGATCACTCATGGCTGACTGTAAGTTTCAAGTCCCCAAACCACTGTCTTGAAAAATGTACCCAACACACATGCATGAATGCCCAGAATCTGGAAAAGAGAAATGGAGACGGGACTGTGGCATTGTATTCCCCCATCTGGGTGTTCTCTCACTTTCCCTTTCTCGCTCCATCTCTCAGGTGACTGATATTGCACTCTAGGAATTTTTTTTAAAAAATTATGTTTTAAAAATGTATGCTTTCCATGTGTCAGTTATCATAAATAATGGACAAAATAATTTTATTTGAAGGTTAGAAAAATTCTCCCGTGTACTTGGGAAGGGATATTTTAGCATCATAAAACTGAGTAAAATCTTGGAGTCAAATATTGGAACAATGGTAATGAAATCAGACTTACATTAAGAAAGATCTTGGAGTCATGTCCTGGAACTTCTCTGATGTGGGCACGAGTGCATGTGTGCCAGTGAGTCGGGCCAGATGAGAGTGGGCATGGGTTGTGGCTTGAAGACTTTTGGCTGTCTCTTCTCATGAAATGATAACCTTTAAAAAACTGAATAAAGTCTTATTTTCTCAAGGAGAGAGATTTTGTATGCAAATATAATTAGTTACTATAAAAAATATATCTGTAGAAAAAAAAAAGAATAACATATTTCTCAAGGTTTTTATTTAAGGCTATGTATTCCCACATTAGGTAGTTCACACATAATCATGGTTTTGTCTTCAGAGTGTTTCTTGCCAAGGCTAAATTTGTGATATTTATTGACTATTCTACAATTTACTTGATGAAAACTCTATTATCCAGAACTCAGAACTAGAAAATGCTGGCCAATATTATCTGTATCTTTCATGCTAAGAGTAATTAATACTTATATTCCAAGTCTGATTTTTAGGTTATTACTACTATTTGATCAGTTATAACCTGCCATGTTTTAATTTATTCAAATAGCATATAATTGTGAACTTGAATTGTCTCAGTAACATCTGAAAAAGGTTAACAGGTCTTAAGAAAGAAGAAAATTCTGTCATTTGTGACACATAACATGAAACCTCAAAGACATTATGTCAAGTGAAATAAACCATGCACCAGAACACACACATCGGATGATCTCATTTATATGTGAATTGTGAAAAAGTCAAACTCATAAAAGCACAGAATAAAATACTGGTGACCTGAGGTGGAGGGTTGAGGGTGAGTGGAAGTTAAGAAAATATTAGACATCAGACATGAAATTCCACTTAGGTAGGAGAAGAAAGTTCAGGAGACCTTTTAAACATCATGGTAACTATAGTTAACAACATTATGTTGTATATTTGAAAATTGCTAGGAAAACATTTTAAGTATTTGATCAGAAAGTCCAAAAAAAAAACAAACTTAATTTGTGAAGTAATACATATGACATGACTTAGTCATTTCAAAAATGTGTACATATTTTGAAACATGTTAGGCATGAATACCAAAAGCATTGTTATTTGTCAATTTAATAATTTGAAAAGAAAGAACAAGTTAATGGTAAGAAACGATGAGATTGCAGGGAATAGTGAAGAAATAGAGAATAAGCATCAGGTATTTTCGGCCAGCCAGTGGATCATACATGGCCAACTATGTAGTTCGAGTCCTGGAGCCTTGAAAACCATGTCAGGCACATATATATGTGTTCCCAAAGATCCTGAGAGGAGAATTAAAAGAGAAGAGGTTATGGAGTGACCAACTCCTCAGAGGGAATGCTCTCTCACTCTTCCTTTCTCTTTCTTTCTCTGTCTCTCTCTATTGAGCAAATGTACACTATAGGAAATTTTGAAAAAGTAAGTATAATTTCAAATAATTAAGCACAAATAATTGAAGAGTGGTATTCTTTGATAAAATCTTGAAAGTTGGTAAAGAAATATTAATCTGCAGTATGTCTGAGAATTCAGAATATATTTGGATATAAGAGAATATAGCTAACTATCAGATTAGAAATTGAACTATATTGTAATGACATGTGGTGAATAGTCAAAAAATGGATGATAGCTCTAGGAAAAGAAAGAGAGATTGAAACTGATATTTGAATCTCACGAAAGATCATCATACCTAGTGCTCTGTGCACTAGTTTATTTATGAAATGCTGGGCCTGAGAAAAATCAGAGAAGAAACAAATGGGAAGCTTTTCATTTAAGCTAGCTAAGAAGACACTTTCTTTTGCTTTGTCATGAGTTCCAGAAAAGCAGAGACTTCTAAGGAGAAATAAGTGTAGTATGAAGGCATGAGAGGTAAAAAGACAACATTGTCTTTAAAAGCACTGAAGAAACCTGGAAGGCAACCCAAAAATGAAGATAGTCATAGAGAAGAGATAGAAAATAAGTTGGATAAAGGGAGAGAATCACTATTAAAAAACACCAGGAAAAAACCTAAGTCAGCAAACGTCAGATAAAACCTTCCCAGGACTGAAATACATGCATTTAAATCCATGCAGCTGATGTAGTAAAATCTGTGTAAAAAAAAATGTGTAGTAGAATAATTAAGAATGAGATGAAAGAAAAACATGAAGCATACAGACACTCAACAATATTTAATTAATTTATTTGACAGAGAAAATATTAGGCATTGATTAAACAGTGTGTCTATAAGGAATACCCTAGAATGGAGAGAAGCCTTAACCTTATTCAACTTTAACAAGTATGATATATTGAATTGTGAATGAGATGGTTTAACACCAGAAATGAAGATATTTTTCTGAAAGTGATCTAGCTTCAAGTATGGTGCTTATTACTCTCTCTCACACCATTTTAAGCTCCTGCATTGTGTCCAATAACAAGCTCATAAATAAAAACCTATGGTTTACCCTTAGATGGTGGCATTCAGGAAAATTCAGGTGATGCTAGATCTTTGACTGGATTCACTTTTTCTGTTTTAATTCTAAGCAAAATTTTACTCCTCCTTTCTAGTAAGGGAGATCTTCCTGTATTTATTTTGTGCATGGTTTACTATTGCGTTGCCAAGAAAGTCATGACACAGTTTTGCATAGAAAAAGAACCCAGAAAAATACATCATGACTTTCCCAGTGACCTAATACATGAATAAAGTGTGAAAACAAGCATAATATAAAACAAAATACAGGCATATATTCACTTGGACTCTAATAGCAAGTACAAAGGAAGAAAAATTAGACAAACCAAAACCCACAAACAAAACAATTGAAAAGTGAAATGCCAAGGTCCTTGACTCAGAGTTGGTGAATGCTGGAGTGAGAATCATCACGAGATATGAAAAGATTCAGCCCAGGGCACAGAGTAGACCATTCACAGTTGAGAACAAGAGGCATGTCCCCATGGAAACAGCTGGGAAGACTCTTTCCTTGACCTCAAGAGAAAGAAAGTTACATGCACTTCTGCAGACTACATATGGATTTTTGTAGCCTTAGGAAGATGTGCAATTCAATATGAGAAAGTACTTCACATCGCATGTGGCTAACTAGAAGGCTTTGCTGATTAAAAATATTCAAAGCTAAACTTGTTACCTATGCATAGGAAAGGAATCAGAACAGTTCTGTTAAATGCCAGGCATGAGGCTACACCAAAAACTACATGCTTTCCCCAATACATAATGAGCTCAAAGTCATCTTAAATAAATGCACAATTTATAGACATTCAGGAATGGATACATGAGTTAGGAAAAAATGGCTGAAATGTAATAATATGATAACCATCTGCACCCAGTTTTAGTATTGGAGCATAGAGAGACAGAGTTCGGTCAGATACTCCTTGAAGCTGCAACTATATGAGGCCTGGCCATGGTGGCACACACAAATAGGGTCATTTCTGTGTGATGCTGGAGATCATGTGGAAAGGCTCCATGATCATGTTCTGGGTTTGCCTGAGCATGTGGGTTGCACCCATGAACACTCCCATGACCCTAGCTAGCTGTAGGACTGGGGAGAGGTCACAAATGAAGACCCCATTGCAGGTGTTTCTCTTTCTGCCTCTGAGAAATGAATACACTTTAAAAAAGTTGCATCCATATAAAACTAATCATATTTTAGAAAAATATCTACAACACAATCCCTGATACAGAATAAAGTCCTTCGATAGGAGCCAGCCAGTGGTGTAGTAGTTAAGGCAACTGGATCCCACATGGCCATCTACATAGTTCAAGTCCAGATCATTGTGGCTTGGAAAACGCCCTAGGCACAAGTGCATGCATGCCACAAATCCTAAGAGAATGGAGGAAAAGGGATCGTGGCTTGGCCATCTTCCCACCCCTGGAAGCATGGGTGCTTTCTCTCTCTCTCTCTCTCATTTTCTGTTTCTCTCTGGTGAGTGCCCATGCCCTATAGGAAAAAATTTTAAAACTCCTATCTGAAGAAATACATCATGGGGACCAGCAGTTAGCATAATGGCTATGTCACTGGACTCCCATGTAGTTCACCGAGGTTCGAGTCCCAGACCCGGTGGCCTAAACTCATGCTGGGCGCATGTGCATACATGCCCAAGATCCCAAGAGAAGAATGGAGGAAAATGGATTGTGGTGTGGCCTTCCGCCTTGGGGGGGGTGATTTCTGTCTCTCTGTCTCTATCTTTCTGGTGAGCGTACACACCCTATAGCAAAAACTTCTCAAAAAAAAAAAAGAAAAGAAAAAAGAAATATATCATGTAAACACCTAGAAAATAATTTGGAAAGAAAGATATTACATTAATACTATTTATTTAGTTGCTTCTGAAATGGGGCCGGAATCATCTATGTGCGTGTGTATAGAGGAAGGCTGATAGGACAGTTGGGATCTTGCATGTGCCGTAGACACAGTCCTCTATGTGTGCAGTGCCCTCTGGGATTAGGCAAGTCATAATCCCCCCTATTGGCAATGGGATAGGTAATACTTATGATGTGAAGGCAAACTTTTTCTTTGTACATTCCCTACTTTAATTTTAACGTTTAAAGCAAGAATTTATTCTGGATTATTTTTATAACCAGTGAAAATGAAATTGAGAGTAAGAATTATCAGGTAAACATCCTTCCACTTCTTGCCTATTGCAGAATGTTAATCGATTATCGAAACCTGACTGAATTAGTTGTAAGAAAAAAAGAAAAAAGTGTTTTCCTTTGTTTTCAGAATGCTATATTTCAAGGAGGAAAATATGTGAGGATTTTGCATATAGGTTCAGCGAAGGTTAAACAAGTGCACACATGCTGGGAAGGCAGTCACTTGTATCCAGAGAGGCTAGTAGCTCACAGCAGAGCTTAGCAGAGCTTAGAGCCCTGTTAAAGAAATACGTAACTGGGGGCTGAGGAGGGTGAGCAGACAGGAATCTGAGCAGTCAGAATAATTAGGACTCAATAGGCACTTGAACAAAAATAAATGAGAAGATAATCCAGAGGATTATCAAAATAAAAGTCCAGGAATCACAACCTGGCCATAGTCCCAAAAGTAAGACAACAGATTTTGATAAGAAAATTAGGAGAGAAATTAGCATCTGATAGAACGAATAATGAGTTTTCTAGCCAAACTGATGGAGATTGAATTCTTAGGTACTCTATTTACGAAAGCTGGTTACTCCTTTCTCAATCTGTGTCCTCTCCCATAGATGAGGTATAATAGTGATTCTTTCATAGAGGGATTTTTGCTGTGTTATTGATGCATTTGTGTGGATTAACATGAATAATGGGTTTAAGTGCGTAATACATTTCCAGGCACACTGATGCTCACCAAATGTTAGTTCTCTATCTGCTCCAAATCTGTTCCAACATCAAATCTGGAAAAAAAAATCCCCAAGAGATTTCAGAGTTGAGTAGGAACTCACTTTACAATTGGAGAATGTCTCAGTTACAAAGAGGTCAGAAAACAATCCTAAATTTTGAAATTTAAACAAAAGAAACAATCCACCATTCTGAAGAAAGGCAATTCTTTTTGTCATTATGCAGAAATTCTCAATGCCAGAATTAGAATTGTGTTTTTGCTATTTTGTCCTATCTAAAAATTGGCTTATAATAAAGTATTATTTCATAAAGAGTGATAGAATATATCTCTCTGAAAGCGGATTGTAGCTTCTACCTATTGTATAACCAAAACTTTTTGAAAGAGTTGAATGCATTATTTTTCCCCAAGATTTTTAAGATTCCCAAATCCAATATAATCAAGACTCTAATCATAATGCTTGAACTCCCTTCCTCTGTCTACCCCTCATCTCCCATTCCACCCAATACCACAGCCCAGAAGCTTCTGCCAGAAGAATAGCTTTAACTATATGATCATGAAATAGGATTCAGTTTTGAGTCCGACATGCAGGAAAAAATAGTATACATTGAGTAGCATTTATCTGAAATGCTTGGGACCTGAAGTGTTTTAGATTTTGAATTTTGGGGATTTTGGAATATTTATGTATATGAGTGTGTGTGTGAGGGTATTATCTTGGGTAACCTGGGTATGCTTGAAAAAGATATATCACAACTGAAGGGGACTGGGAAGGATTTTTTCCCATGGAAACTCTGGATTAATCATGTGCTGTGTGTCCATCTGAATTTTGACTGAGCCCCATCACATGAGTTTAGCTGTGGGCTTCTCCATTTGTGATATCATATTGGTCTTCAAAAAAGTTTGGATTTTGGAGCATTTTGCTTTCTTGATTTTTGAATTGGGGATTCTCAACCTGAACTTAATTTTATGGTAATTCTTCTTTACTTTTACTTTTTTTGGGTTTGGATATTTTTGCTGTACTGAGGAATAGTCACTTTCATAGATTTTCAATAACAGACTAATATTTCTCAAGTAGTCATTGTAGAACATTCTGTTAATTTTCTTGGTGGAAAGAGCAGGCAGAGAGGAATATGTGTTCTCCCTGGAAGCCACTCTTCTAAGCCTTAGTTCCCTTTTACCTCAAGCTTATTTCTTCCATCAGTTAATCCTCTCTGCTTCTGTATTTTTAAGTCTCTCTACCTTCCCCTTTCTCTCAACCGCTGTTGCTTATTATTTCTTATCACTATAAGTGTAAATGCCTAAAGTGATATTTCCTCACTAAACCGTATTCTCAAAACTCTCAATAAATACATGTCCAAAAGACAACATGTCTCAAATTTGTTAAGATATGAAAATTTCTACAATTAATTATTCTGATTTAGTAACATTTCTTGACACTAGGTCTTTTTCACTTAGTTTATTTCTTTGGATTCTGTGGTCACAATCTGGGTGTTAACTTGTGGAAGGTGGTACAACTAGCGAGTCATTAGTCACAGTGCCGGGACTGAAATCATGCTGGTATAGTCCCCCACAGCTGCTTCTCACATGTCAAGGCAGAACTCTATCAGGAGGTTGGGGATTCGTGACTCCAGAAGACTGGCCAGAGGGGCAGAAGAGCTGACTAATGGGCAATCTCATTGTGGATAAAGGATTTCTTGAGTTTAATAATAATCCTTATGTCTTTAGTTTCTAAAAAACAAACAAACAAAAATTAGCAGTGCTGGTAATCTCACAATTCACTAGGCTTCATTGTAATCGGGGTAGAAAGTAAGAGGTATTATAGTAAAATTGTCGTCAGTGTTCTTTGTCTTGCTAAAGTTATTCATGGATAGAAAATTTAAATTACTATAACTTAATATCTTTTGCCAACTCCCATGTCTACGTGACTCTTGAAAGAGACAGAAGTAAAAGGAGATTGAGAATGCAATGCTGTCTTAGCAAATGCTTGTACAATTTTGTGTTGCTAAATAACAAACTGATATTTCAAAATGTTTCTAGTAAAAATCAGACACACTTTGGGTATTATGTGTTTACTTTTATAGTTACAATGACTAGAGCTAGAAGGTTTGTCAATAATGAATTCACTCTACAGAGTGGATTGAAAGAGGTTGAAATGAGGAAGTAAGATTCTTTCCATCCATCACACTGAGAGTAACCAGCCAGTGGTGTGGTAGTTAAGGTGACCAGATGCCACATGGCCGCCTGCGTGCTTTGGGTCCTGACTTGGTGCTTTGAAAGGTACACGGGATACATGAATGTGCATGACCAAAATCCTGAGAGGAGGATGAGGAGAAGGGATTACAGTGTGGCTCTTCACCTGGGGGAGAAAGCAGCTTTCTCACTTTCACTCTCTCTCTCTCATTCTCTGTCTCTCTCTGGTAAGCACAAACATACTCTAACAAATTTTATAAAAGAGAGAGTGGTAAGGTAAGTGCCACAGCTGAATATCTGTCCATGGTCTTATAATTCTTCTTAAGCATTTTTTGTTTTTTACTTTTAAAATAGATTTCTCTTAAATCTTTTTCCCCTGATATAAAACAATGTTACACCAGGTTTTTATTTTTTTCACAATATAATATTTTTAGTGTTAATTAAGGAGGTTGATAAACAAAAAGTATAACCAAAATGATGAGCAGTAGTCATAAATATTTATTAAATGGTAGGATATTACATTTGTAAAAAATAGATAACTTATACGTAATAAGAAAAAAAGCATGATTCTAGAGGGTTTTGAAATTTAAACAAAAGAAACAATCCACCATTCTGAAGAAAGGCAATTCTTTTTGTCATTATGCAGAAATTCTCAATGCCAGAATTAGAATTGTGTTTTTGCTATTTTGTCCTATCTAAAAATTGGCTTATAATAAAGTATTATTTCATAAAGAGTGATAGAATATATCTCTCTGAAAGCGGATTGTAGCTTCTACCTATTGTATAACCAAAACTTTTTGAAAGAGTTGAATGCATTATTTTTCCCCAAGATTTTTAAGATTCCCAAATCCAATATAATCAAGACTCTAATCATAATGCTTGAACTCCCTTCCTCTGTCTACCCCTCATCTCCCATTCCACCCAATACCACAGCCCAGAAGCTTCTGCCAGAAGAATAGCTTTAACTATATGATCATGAAATAGGATTCAGTTTTGAGTCCGACATGCAGGAAAAAATAGTATACATTGAGTAGCATTTATCTGAAATGCTTGGGACCTGAAGTGTTTTAGATTTTGAATTTTGGGGATTTTGGAATATTTATGTATATGAGTGTGTGTGTGAGGGTATTATCTTGGGTAACCTGGGTATGCTTGAAAAAGATATATCACAACTGAAGGGGACTGGGAAGGATTTTTTCCCATGGAAACTCTGGATTAATCATGTGCTGTGTGTCCATCTGAATTTTGACTGAGCCCCATCACATGAGTTTAGCTGTGGGCTTCTCCATTTGTGATATCATATTGGTCTTCAAAAAAGTTTGGATTTTGGAGCATTTTGCTTTCTTGATTTTTGAATTGGGGATTCTCAACCTGAACTTAATTTTATGGTAATTCTTCTTTACTTTTACTTTTTTTGGGTTTGGATATTTTTGCTGTACTGAGGAATAGTCACTTTCATAGATTTTCAATAACAGACTAATATTTCTCAAGTAGTCATTGTAGAACATTCTGTTAATTTTCTTGGTGGAAAGAGCAGGCAGAGAGGAATATGTGTTCTCCCTGGAAGCCACTCTTCTAAGCCTTAGTTCCCTTTTACCTCAAGCTTATTTCTTCCATCAGTTAATCCTCTCTGCTTCTGTATTTTTAAGTCTCTCTACCTTCCCCTTTCTCTCAACCGCTGTTGCTTATTATTTCTTATCACTATAAGTGTAAATGCCTAAAGTGATATTTCCTCACTAAACCGTATTCTCAAAACTCTCAATAAATACATGTCCAAAAGACAACATGTCTCAAATTTGTTAAGATATGAAAATTTCTACAATTAATTATTCTGATTTAGTAACATTTCTTGACACTAGGTCTTTTTCACTTAGTTTATTTCTTTGGATTCTGTGGTCACAATCTGGGTGTTAACTTGTGGAAGGTGGTACAACTAGCGAGTCATTAGTCACAGTGCCGGGACTGAAATCATGCTGGTATAGTCCCCCACAGCTGCTTCTCACATGTCAAGGCAGAACTCTATCAGGAGGTTGGGGATTCGTGACTCCAGAAGACTGGCCAGAGGGGCAGAAGAGCTGACTAATGGGCAATCTCATTGTGGATAAAGGATTTCTTGAGTTTAATAATAATCCTTATGTCTTTAGTTTCTAAAAAACAAACAAACAAAAATTAGCAGTGCTGGTAATCTCACAATTCACTAGGCTTCATTGTAATCGGGGTAGAAAGTAAGAGGTATTATAGTAAAATTGTCGTCAGTGTTCTTTGTCTTGCTAAAGTTATTCATGGATAGAAAATTTAAATTACTATAACTTAATATCTTTTGCCAACTCCCATGTCTACGTGACTCTTGAAAGAGACAGAAGTAAAAGGAGATTGAGAATGCAATGCTGTCTTAGCAAATGCTTGTACAATTTTGTGTTGCTAAATAACAAACTGATATTTCAAAATGTTTCTAGTAAAAATCAGACACACTTTGGGTATTATGTGTTTACTTTTATAGTTACAATGACTAGAGCTAGAAGGTTTGTCAATAATGAATTCACTCTACAGAGTGGATTGAAAGAGGTTGAAATGAGGAAGTAAGATTCTTTCCATCCATCACACTGAGAGTAACCAGCCAGTGGTGTGGTAGTTAAGGTGACCAGATGCCACATGGCCGCCTGCGTGCTTTGGGTCCTGACTTGGTGCTTTGAAAGGTACACGGGATACATGAATGTGCATGACCAAAATCCTGAGAGGAGGATGAGGAGAAGGGATTACAGTGTGGCTCTTCACCTGGGGGAGAAAGCAGCTTTCTCACTTTCACTCTCTCTCTCTCATTCTCTGTCTCTCTCTGGTAAGCACAAACATACTCTAACAAATTTTATAAAAGAGAGAGTGGTAAGGTAAGTGCCACAGCTGAATATCTGTCCATGGTCTTATAATTCTTCTTAAGCATTTTTTGTTTTTTACTTTTAAAATAGATTTCTCTTAAATCTTTTTCCCCTGATATAAAACAATGTTACACCAGGTTTTTATTTTTTTCACAATATAATATTTTTAGTGTTAATTAAGGAGGTTGATAAACAAAAAGTATAACCAAAATGATGAGCAGTAGTCATAAATATTTATTAAATGGTAGGATATTACATTTGTAAAAAATAGATAACTTATACGTAATAAGAAAAAAAGCATGATTCTAGAGGGAATCTTAAATTAACTGATTGATACAATTTTAAGAATTTGATTCCCCAAATTAAAGAATATACACATGAAAAAATGATGCTACATTTGAAAACAGATGTTGAAGAAATACATCTAGAATCCTCTAGAATTTCCTAATTTATTTATCAGGTCATAAGGGGAAGAATTTTCCCATGTAATAGAGCTATCAAAGGAAAAGTGACTTGGTACTCAATTTACTTGGGAAATAGCATAATAAACTTTAAGGTGGCTTTCCTAAAGGTGTTAATTTTTCAGCACAGAAAATCTTGAGTCAGTGTTTTAATGATATTTTACCTCTTGTTTAAAAGCCACCTGCAAATAGCTTATTTGCATAGGGATAAGCCATGAGGACATTTGTCTTATTTTTACTAATTTCTGGGATAACAAGCCTCTGTTCATGAAGCACAGCATCGTTTTTGTTGTAAATGAAGAATAAGCCAACTTTCTACCACATCTGGCTGCTGATCTATAAGCTTTGAATAAACAGTAGATATTCAATTGCCAGCATCTATTCTTTCTAAAAATGGAAGTTCTTCCCACCCCAAATTGCCATTTACTGTAATTGCATTTATCATTCAGAACAACTATGACTTTAAAAAGAGATCAGGTTTTATGGTGCAAGGTGGAAACTATTTATTAGATCATCGAAGGATAAATCTATTAACAGTTCATATACTAAATCTTCTTTGGATGTCCAATTGCCCATAAATGTTCAAATAGTTACAACAGGCAGAATCATTTCACAGTATCACCAGCTACCATTTGCACTGAAAAGTGATTTCCACTCCTTTTTCTGAGACTTAAGCAAAGTTATTAATTTGATGAAGAATGTAGAATCAACCTGAGTGAAATTTTAATTATCTTCTGCTGGGCAAAGAGGATGAGGGCAGTTTAAATGCAATAGCTACAAAATACAGCTTTTAAAAAGTATATTTAGTTGAAAAATAAAGAACAGTTATAGCATCCATAAAATTCCAAGCCCAGAATTAGCATTTTTTTCCCCTGCTGCTTCCAAATGAACCTTATCCTCTTTACCTTAAACCTTTGAAACAGTTGTCAATAAATAGAATTATTAGTTGCAGAATTTGGAAATATCTTTCAGTGTAGCTATATGGCAATTAGCTAGAGCATACTCCAGCAAACACATTTTGTAATGGAACAGATAGCCAGGCCTTATTAAAATACTTTACCAGATTGGATGCATCCATAAAATATAATAAGACTGTTCTCCTGAATTGCTTGCTTTTATTTAATAAAGCCTCACAATATAATAGTCCTTTTTTGTGTATAGCAGTTGTATAAATGGTTGATCCCTATTATACTGGAAATTGAATAAAAAGTTATATTCTTTTGTTTATTTGGACTCTTCCTTTATCATTTTTTTTTTTTTACTTTTTTTTTTTGAGAGGTTTTTGCGATAGGGCGTGTGCGCTCGCCAGACAGAGACAGAGAGATAGAAAGCGAGAAATCACCCCCAGGAGGGATGGCCACGCCACAATCCCTTCTCCTCCATTCTCCTCTCAGGATCTTGGGCATGCACGCACACGAACCCAGCATGAATTTTAAGCAACCTGGTCTGGGACTCGCACCGTGGTCGACTACATGGGAGTCCAGTGACATAGCCATTACGCTAACTGCTGGTCCCCTCCTTCCTTTATCATTTTTAAACCCCTTTATGTTTTTTTCAGGTTGCTATTTCAAACTGAGATTATCCTAAGCCTTTGTACATATTTACATTATTGCCTATCATTCCCAGTTTGGTGTTATCTAAAAACTGATATGATCTATTTTTTATGAGAATTATTCTGAATGTTTCTTTATATCTCTTTTTTTTTTTTCGTTATTTTCTAAACAGATGATGTTTACTCTGAGATTCTAAAGAAGAGCAAGTGTATCTTGACAGAATTTAATAAAATGTAGTGAGGCCGGTTCTGTTATTCCTAAATTCACTGCCCTCAATCACCCATGCTCGTATGTAAAGAAAGGAATCATATAGAACATGAGTTTGTCACTAATGTGAGAGTGCTTTTCATAATTTCGTTTGGGAAAAATGAGTGGGGAGAATTAAGCTTGCTTTTTTTATGGCCAAGTAGAAAGAGAGTTCAGAGAGATACGGAGTCACTTCAAGAAGGAGAGAATAGAATCACTCTCTTTTTGAGTTACACTCAACATTGTATGTGCCATGGAACCATACGATATAAGACAATTTGGGCAAAATTTGTTACACGTCCTCAAGAATTTGAGGATGAAGAAAAACTTGGCCAGACCAGCGCTATTATTTGCTGCTTTCAAAATTCTGAAGACAAAATGCCTGTTGCAGCAGCTTCTGATGGCAGGATGAAGACAGAGAAAAGCTGTCAGACAACACTTTCATGTGTGGGGGAGTGAGTGTACAACAGGCCAAAGAAATGTCACAGAAAGTATGAGGCTTGCACAACTTCAGATAGCAGCAAGTTGAGCAGAGCAAATTAGTCTCATAGCTTCATGCCCTCTCCTTAACACCTACCAGGACTCAGTCAGGGGAGTCCTCATCCTAATCCCCTCCCAAAGACTCTACCTCTTAATTCTTGGTCAGACTAAATTTCCCCTTAATACGTTTACAAGACAACCAAATTCCAACACATGAAATTTTGGGGGACATATTCAAACCACAGTACATACTAGAGCAGTGGCTCTTGTCTGTAGAACCCCTTTCTGCCAAATCTGGACAGGCAATACATACACCAATAATATAACCTACAGATGTCTTGTTCATCATCCTGACTGAGTGTTCTCAGTTTGATGTTAATGATCTGTGTATTCTCGTCGATTTGCAATTCCTATATTCTGTGCTTTGGGTGCCTGTCAGCTCTGTAGGTTAACTATATAACTATGTTTATTCACTGAGCTGGTATAAAAGGACCTTGTTTCATATAAAGATTATATATATTCTTGATTACTGGTAAAGGGCATACATTTTTACATATCTACATATCTATATATCTGTATCTATATCATCTATACTTATATATCTATATATCTATACATATAGAGAGAGTCTTCAGGGCTTCATCTTCTTCATTTTGTAACCCATGCTATCTAGCCAGGAGGGACAGGGAGTCCTCATTCAAATTTATGCTAACTTAAACCAAGACTTTATGAGTTTCAGCATGATTGTTTTCTGGTTCATTTTTAGTAATCTCTGTGGTCCAAGTGGCACCCTAAGCTTTCTAGTGCAAGCCATGGTTGGGTGTAATTACAGAAAAGACAGAGGTGTGCATTTTGGTTAATATCCTAAATTATCAAATTACTATACCTTGTTTTTGCCACAAATGATAAGAGATTTCGAGTCTCAAGTTTGTAAGAGGCTATCTAATATTTAGTTATGAAGGCATAAGTGATAAGTGCCTCAAGTGGTATTTGGGCGTTAATGGCTTCTTAATCAATATATCTACTTCTGTGGTTTTTTTTTTCTTTTTTTTTTCTTTTTTTGAGTTTTCAGAGGGCATATATGCTCATTAGAGAGAGACAGAGAGAGAAGGAAAGAAAATAAAGTGAGAAAGCATCTCTATGAGTCAAGGTTATGCCACCATCCCTTCTCCATCTCTCCTCTTTTTGGGAATTTGAGCACACATATATACGTGCGTTGTGTGTTTTCAACCCACTGGCTCCTGGACGCCAAGTGCGTGGTTGGGCATGTCAGATCCAGTCATTTTAACCAGTCCGCCAAGGGCTGGCCCAACAAATACGTTTCTTTGATGTTTAAGAGTCAAACTATATCTGAACCTTCCCTTTTTCTCTTTGGTATGTTCAGTGTGTAGGTTAAGGAAAGTCAGAACTGGCATAAAAGGTGAAAAATCATACATAAAATTCAATTAAATGAGCTACTTTGTGTGCTTGAAATTTTAATGAATCCTTTAAGAATTTCCAGAGCTATAATGGCCCTTGGAGTAAAACTTCTCAAATCATTTTTTATTGGTATATATGCCTTAACTTATTAATATTTTAGAGGATTATGCTGTTAAGCTCTAGGTTTTTCTATATGTTCTTTTTCTTTACGTGTTTATTTTCTTCATTAATAAAATATTTTATCTGACTAGCAAGCCAAAATACATTGCATATAAAGGTCATTAGCATTTTTTATAATATCTAATTTTATTATAAGCCAGGGCGACTTCACTTTCTTCAATTAAGTGCTTATTTTTTAAGAAAAAAACCTCATTAAATCAGAATGTGCATTCTTTTTGAGTTTGCATCCTAATTCATTTTTATGACTTACTTTCTTTTCCATTCCTATATCTAATTCTAATATCGTCTTTTATCTTTATGTCTATGTGCTGTTTCTAATTTGCATCAGGTTGGAAAATCAGATAAATAAAGTTGGAAGAATTGTGTTACTTATGGCTAATAAAATTCGAAATAGAGGCCTAAAGTAAATAACCTGGATTCTTTCAAGAGATATTTCTTGAGTACCTGTAAATGTAACATGTCCTTTGCCACAGTACAGTGCCGGCAACAGATATCTAACTAAAAGTTGGTCACTGTGTTCAGAAATGACACAGGTGTTATGATACCTGTCCTAACCTAGATCACGTGGTGAATCTGCCTTGAGGAACATTTTAGGTGAAATCTAAAGAATGAGTAAGAATTAGTTAGAAAAAGACAAGTAGAATAGTAAATTCCAGGTAGTCAGAATCATATGCTTAAAGGTTTTTTGATGCATTTAATAAAAAGCTCTAAAAAGGCCAATGTGGCTGGAACATAGAGGGCCAATGAAGGTATGATGTGAAATGAAGCTGGAAAAGGAGCCAGGGAAAGAAGTTAACATAATTAACTCGAGGATTCATAGTCCATGGTAAAGAGGATATTTAATCTTGAAATCACCAAGAAACTTTACAGAGTTTTTAAAAAAGGATAGAAGTTAATAATTTTTATAAAGCAAAAGGGGAAGGAAACAAGTACTAATATTGTAAGTCCCTGTTTTAATACTCCTATTACAGATATTTTCAGTCATTTATGTCAATTTTGTGCTATGAAAAAACATATTTTCAACAGTCCCCAGGTAGTATCAAATGATTGTGGTGGTTATTAAGAAGAAAAATATTATCATCATCATCATCACCATCATCATCATTATCTTGGCCTAAAAATGTAAATCATGCAAGGAAATTGTGACATAATTTTTGTCATGAGAACTTTTTTTACTTACTGATAACTTCAGCTTTCTCCTAAAAGATAAATTGTTAGAAGGCTGAACCTGCATAAGTAAGGTGGCCTTAAGGATGGATTTGTGTGTGCAGCCAAACCCAGCATTGTTTTCATTAGTCTAATTCCTACTCCACTTTTTAAAAAAAGAAATAAAAGGTGATGAGTAGAACTGAAAGCATTAACATTTGTGTTTAGATTATGTTATCTTTAATGGTGCAATTACTGCTATTAAAATGAAAGCAAAAGAACAGATGTTAGTTCAATGTAAACAAGCTTATAAATGTGTATTCATCTGAACTGTATTGAGAGATACTTCTCGCTTAATTTGGGTCTCCTTGAAATATACAAAATGCTTACTGGAATGCTCTTGTAAGGGGGTGAGTAAGGAAGAACTGGCCAAACAGAGATGCTTACCTACAATGTAGTTGAAATTTAGGTAAGGTTGCTAGACTTAGCAAATAAAAACACATGGCTGGGGACCAGCAGACTGCATAATGGTTTACATCACTGGACTCCCACATAAACTGTGGTTCAAGTATAGGACCTGGTGGCTTAAAACTCACACCAGGTACGTGTGCACCCAAGATCCCAGAGGAGAATAGAGGAGAAGGGATTGCCACATGGCTAATCCCCTTGGAGAGTGATTTCTCACTTTCTGTCTTTCTTTCTCTATCTCTCTGGCGAGTGCATGAGCCCTATAGCAAACACTTCTAAAAAAAAAAAAAAAAAAAACAAACACATGGCGGAATATGAATTTCAGATAAATAATGAATACTGTTTAGTATAAATTATTTCCAAATATTTCATAGAATATATTTATACTTAAAAAATGTAATTCAGCTGGCATGTGGTATTTTTCCAGCAACCTTGAACTACGTCCTTGGTCAGTCCTATTGAGAAGTCTTCAGGGTTGTTCCCAATTGATGCATGGGTCAATGGCTGCCTTCTGGAAGGAGTCATACTTTAGGTGGCTGGTTCCTTTTAGTTTGCCTTAGGGAAGTTCTTAGTGAAGGGCACAAACATGAACGGTCAACTGTTGATGTTCCCTATGACTATGGGATGGATGTTTTCCTATGAAGAGGGAATCTTAATGGTGAATCACTGTGCCTCACACAATTATTTCTCTCTTTTCAGTTTCCAGAGTGATGTTCAAATTGAACTAAAAACAATTACCTACTTCTCAGAAAGAAAGACTTGGGTTAAAACAGGTGTAGATCAGAAAGACCATCAGATACTTGATTTCATGACCAGTGTGCAAATGGTAGAGTGTAAAACATATTTAAAGCAATCATAAGCAATGAAAATCTCAGGTCCAGCAGGTGGCATGGTGATTAGAGTGCTTGATTCTCACATAGCTGACCACTGTTTGAGTCCTGAACTTGGCAGCTTACTTTCTCACTCTCCCAACCCTTCTCATTTCCTCTGTCTCTCTCTGATCTAATAGGATAATATTAGTAAATTAATTAAATCAAATGATTAATATTTTTTAGAGATAGATTTTGTTGTAGTTTCTGTACACTAGCCAAAGAGACAGACAGACACAGAGAGATAGAAAGTAAGAGATCACTCCCTGGGAGGATGGCCACATTGCAAGCTCTTCTCCTCCATTCTCCTCTTGGGATATTCAGCATGCATGAACATGTGCCACATGTTAGTTTCAAGCCTCTGGATCTGAGTCATGGTCATCCATGTGGAAGTCCAGTGACATAACCACTATGCCAACTGCTGATCCTATGAATAAGTCTTTTAAAAATAAAAAGAGAAAAATCTCTTGATGTAATTTTCTCGCAAGATGGAGAAACTTACTTATTTATTTTTGGAGAGGCTTTCACTGAAGGGTCATGTGCTTGCCATAAAGACAGAGAAACAGAGAGACAGAAGGCGAGAAATCACCCCCCAGGGGGATGGCCACACCGCAATCCCTTCTCCTCCATTCTCCTCTTCGGATATTGGGTATGCACGCACATTCACACAGCGTGAGTTTAAGCCACCGGGTCCAGGACTTGAACGGTGGTCGGCTACATGAGAGTCCAGCAACATAGGCATTAAGCCAACTGCTGGTCCCGACGAAACTTATTTAAATTTCCCTAAGTAAAATAGAGGTTCAAATGAAAGATGTAAGAATTTCTTAAACTCAGGAAATGGAAAATCATTACATAGATGTTACTTTTATCTCTGTTTCTGGGTCAACATGGTTTTTAGGCTTGATTAGTCTATTGTGTCATCCTCTCTAGGACAGGCTTTCCCTGCAAGGCTCTTCATGTTTGGTCCCATAACTGAGGTTTACTCATGGCTTTGGTTACTGTGGCACCACTTCTGGTCTGATGTTACTGCACCTGATGTTACTGACAGGCTGAAATGCCTGTCATTTACACACTACATCAGTCACCTAAATCAATTTTTTGAGAAAAAAACCTCATCTGTTAATTCCTTTTTCTTGAGTGAGGCATTCATTACCATGTCACTGAGGTCTAACCAGTAAATAAGGTCACATGGCACAGACTAGACCTGTTTTAAACTCACTGCTTGGATAGAGTGCCACACTAAGATGTTTGGAGGTTCCACATATGGAAAAGATTATGATGCCCAACGATTATGAAATCAAAACCGATTCATTTGTAAACTATAAAATATACATATATCGATGCTAGCCAGCTAATTCTAGTTCACAATATTTTGGATAGACTGAAAGTTGAACTTTTCCAATTATATACAGCAGTATTCTCTTACCTTCAGGTTTACCTTCTGCCTTTTCAGTTACCTATATCTATCTTGGTCAAAAAATAGGTAAGTATAATATAATAAGAAATGTGGGGCCAACAGGTGGTGTGGAGGTTAAGGTGCTGGTCCCCACAAGGCCAACTGTACAGTTTAAGTCCTAGGTCCTGAGACTCAAGAGATGTGCTAGGCACACGTGTGTATATCCTTAAAAATCCCAAGAGGAGAAGGGTGGAGAAAGAAATGTGGTGTGGCTATCCCCATTGAGAGGTGATTTCTCATTTTCTCTCTTTTTATGTTTCTCTCTGTTCTATTTTACTATGTTAGAGTGATACAATTTATGCTAATTATTATTATTCTGTTAATGTGCCTAGTTTATAAATTAAATGCTATTTTATATATATACATATATATATATATATATATTAAATAGGAGGAAAATAGCATATATATCTACCATTAATAGGTGTCCACTAGATGCTCTGGAAGATATCCCAGTGGAGGAGGAACCACCTAGGAACTGAGTAGTTGGTCATGTAGGAATTGGCTTCCTTAACTACTGGATCCTACCCAACCTTACAACCCTACAGAAGCAGGTTTTTAGCTTGCCTGAGAGTGATCCAGCATAGGCAGATCAGTTACTCACACCAAATCTCATTCTCAATCAACTTTTATTAACATTCCAAGACCTGTCATTGCTCTGCATTCAAAGAGAACAAATGTTTACAGATGTTTCTTTCCTAGGAGGTGGGTGGGAAAAGTGACTTAGAGAAAATCAAGCTGTAAACAGTATTGTCACTCTGATGTAGTTTCAAACTGGGGTTCCAAGGAGTTCAGATTCCCTGTGACTGCCTTACTGTGTCCAAAGTCATCCTGAATGGTTCATCTTCTGGGTGTGATTTCCCAACCACCCATTCCAACACAATGCTCCTTTCCATCTCTTCACCAAATGCTTCTCTGTGTTTCTCCATCTATCTACCTTGACCCCCTTATTTTGTCAATTTATATTTATGTCAGATTCCTAGTAAAATCAAAGGGAATAATAGTATGGAAGCATTGAACTGTGACATGCTGCTCTCCTCTCCATCTAGCCGAGAAACCCTAGTGAATTTAGTAACTGGGGAAAATGAGTGCAGTATTTCCTAATGATCTGGGGGCAAGGTGGCATTTGACATTGATGAGTCAAACCCTGAATTTGGAATTTTGCTTGGTCAATAAGCAAAGACAGTACCAACAAATTTCAACCTGGTTGGAATTTGCAACAGAAACTTGCAAGTGTCATAAGTCACCATAAATTTAAGAAGAAACATTAGACTTAAAGAAAAAAAAGTGGCTCTAACTACCTGAAAAGTCAAACATAGAAGACAAAGAGTGAAAAAGGACTGAAAATAAAGGAATTTAGTCAAATTGGATCTATTTTTACTAGTTTCAGATAATTACTAATTCTGTTACCACTTAATAAAAATTTCTAAGTTTATTAGGAATAGAAATAGAATGCAAAAGATAAATGTTTTGGTGATTCTAAAAACTATTAACACATGAGCAGGATTTGCTGAATGAAAGTCTGCTATCCTAACTGGCAAAGGCAAAATCAAGTGTAGAACCTTACATAAGCTTAGTCAATAATGTTAATCAACTTCAATAGAAATATCCGATGTAATCTTTGAGTATTGTGAGTGTTCTCTCTCTATCTGCGGCTCATAACCAAGGCCAGTTTTATCTTTCATTGGATATTTGACAGTGTCTGGAAGCACCTGTGAGTGTCATAAGTAAGCAGGTATATGTGGTGGGGGATAGACACTGTTGGTATTCAGTGGGTAGGAGCCAGAGGTGTTACCTGATACCCTACAATTAATAAGAAAGCTCCTCTGCATTGAAGAATTATCTGGCCCAAAATGTCAGTAATATTATTGTTGAGAATCTGTGTTTTGTTCTTCCTCCATTATTCAATGACTGTTACATGTGAAATGACTGGCACATAACTAATAGTAATCAGCATTTTACTAGGCATTTATCGTGGGTCAAGTTCTTTTCTGAGAGCATTATTGGATTAACTCAATGTATTATCTCTATAGTATAAAATATGGGCCATACTAGAATTCCCATTTTTTTTGAGAGAGAGAGATTTTGCTCTAGGGTGTATGCACTCACTGAAGAGACACACAGACACACACAGAGAGAGAGAGAGATACAGAAAGTGAGAGGTCACCCTCCCTACTCCCACCAGGGTAGATGGCCATGTCACAGTTCCTTCTCCTACATTCTCCTCTCTGGATCTTGGGCATGCACGCACGTACACCTGGTGTGAGTTTCAAGCTGCCAGGTCTCAGGACATCAGCCACAGTTGACCACGTGGGATTCCAGCCCCTTAACTGCTGCACCAACTGCTGGCTCCTATAATTTCCATTTTACAAATGACGAGATTAGAACACAGAAGTACCTGGTCTGCGATCACAGCTCATAAATGACAGACCTGGAATTCACAGGCAGTTTAGCTTCAGAAACCACTCCACTGCTGTAAAGGAAATAAAATTCTGCATATTATTTCCTTTCACTTCCTTCCTCACTCTGGTAACTCTAACAAAAGGACTTAGTAAATTTCATCTACAGAATAATTCATATTCCTAAGAATTCTTCAGAAAGTAAGAGTTTTACATTATATGCAGTATTCTACCATAGAGGTACTAAACCTCATCTTCAAAGTTCAGACTTTTTCTTAATTAAAGGATAAGTAATATCTAATCTCATTCCCAAGTTTTAATAAATGCATATTCATAAAGAATAATACTCAAAAGGTAAATATAGCCCTAACTCAAATAATTCATGTTTAAGTTTTATAGGTCAAAGAATTAGCAGGTGCATTTATAAACATTTCATAGCAATAATCTAACACTTTACCTATGTTATATTTAACTATAATATTTGCTTACTTACATTCATTTTATAATATCCGTATGTAAATATCAAATACTAAATATAGTTGTAGTTTATTTTACGTAGTTGACTATTTTAATGTACATTAATGCCCGAATGATAATATTAAACTTTCTTTGGTTCTATCATTTTTAAATGCAAATTCCAGCTGGAGTCCAACTATTGATTTCACTTTGTAGCAATAAACACACTACAATGGCAGAGATTGTTTCTAAATATATTGCATATACTTTTATTACATTTAAGTCATTTCTTGTATATCTTTAGCTTTTTCTGTGATATAGATCTCATTTTTAAAATGAAAAAAAAACATTTTTTCCTTCATATGTGATATTGACATTCAAAACTTCTATAATAATTGCTATAAAAATAATATAACAATAGAGAGTGCTATTATTTAGTGAGGCAAAACATAAAACTAAGTACCTAAAAGTGGCTGAAAATTATAGGGTAGAGTAATAATGCTTCATGAGAAAGAAAGAGCTTTTGCCTTTTGTTCTGATATTCCCGTTATGGGAGACACTCAAATACCTATTAAATCCCCTCTCTTCAATGTTCACATTTACGTGGTTCCATATTGGCAGATTTCTTATGTCCAGCTGGTGGTATGAGAACAGTATTCAATTTAAAGTATTTATGTATGTAATATTTATTTTTTTAAAAAAGTATTGATTTTCCTATTACACTGAGAGTTTTAGCCAGTTCAGTGATTTCTTTTCCATACTTTCTCCATGTTTTGTTACAACCATAGTTCAAACCAACATCGTTTTTTTGCTTCTATGTGTTCAGTTGTCTCTCTTTGCTTCCTTTTTTGCTCCTCTATATCTGTTCCATAGAGCAGTCAAGACATCTTTTCAAAACATAGTCAAATTACACTTCTCCTCTGCTCAAAATCATCCCATGAGCCCGCCCATAGCCTGGTAGTTAAGGTGTTTGGATCCCAGATGGCCGACTGCATATTTCAAGTCCTGGACCTGGCAGTTTGAGAAACATGTCGGCATGAGTGCCCAAAATCTTGAAAGCAGGGAGAAATGAAGAAGAGATTGTTGCTTGACCATACCCAAGGGCGGTGCTGTCTTGCTCTCTCTGTCTCTTTCAGTCTCTAGCAAAACACACAGACCTTCTGGCAGATTAAAACAAACAAACAAACAAACAAAAAACCTCATGCTACCCATTCACATAGCGTATTACCCAAATGCCTTATTGTGACTTTCCCCATGAACTCCATTTGGATCTCATCAGTTATATCTTTTCACCATTCAAATAGTCTTTTTCTTCTTCTTTAACCTCTTGAGGTCATTCTTGTGTAAGGGCATTTATATTAGCTCTTCCTTCTGCTAGAAACTTCATTTCCTCAAATTGTATTACTAACGCCTCTGGAAATATCAGTTGAAGTGATATCTGCATGGTGTTTCTCATGAAATAGAATATACAGTCTTCTCTTGGTGTCTGTGAGGAATTGGTTCCTGGACCCTCTGTGATACTAAAATTTGGGAGATGTCCAAGTATCATGTAAAGTGGCTTAGTATTTGAATCTAACCTACACACATCTTGCTAGACACATGAAATCATTTCTAGATTACTTGTAATGCCTAATGCAGTGTAAATAGTAAGTAAAGACTTGTTATGCTGTATTTTTTAAGGAAATAATAACAATAACATGGTCAGTAGATGTAGCAATCTTGGGCCTAACTACACAGTACCCAGCAGCAACAACCTAACATTTTCTATCTGCAGTTGGTTGAATCTACAGATGCAGAACCAGCAGG